>NC_088883.1:15667410-15871068 GCF_032884065.1 Artemia franciscana | reverse complement strand
GACTTGTTTGATCCGTTAAAGCTTAGTCCAAAGATGTCCCATTGGCGTTATGTCTTACCACGTTTTGGTCACTCACTAGTGCCTGATCATAAAGGAAATTTGTGGCTATTTGGGGGTCAATCTCTAACGAGAGGTTTCTTGAATGATGTCAGAGAATTTGATACGAAAACTGAATCCTGGTTACAGGTGAGTCATTTCTTTAATAAGTAGATTCATGTATGATTAGCAACCCAAAAAAGAATTGTCTATTCTCTAGGGCTTTATTATCTCTCCAAAAAAAAAAATTCAGAGGCAACGCTACAGTGTTGCCTATAGTAAAGGTCATACGGCTCCAATGTCTTTTTTTTTCCAGAGGCACTTCATATGGAAGAGGTCGTATAAACTTCAAACGAGGCTCATTCGACGGGAAATTGGGAGTTCTAGTGCCCTTTTTAAGAGTCAAAAGTGATTGAAGGGCAACTAGCCCCCCATGCCCTTTTTCCCCAAACCCATCTGATAAAATTTTGAGATAACGGTTTTGTTAATTTAGTTCAAAAATCAGACAATAAAAACTCCGGGATCGACACAAACCCACAAAGCCCGGGGGCAAGTGTTTTAAGTTATGCCGTGGGGGCATATAAGGTTTTTATGTAAGAAGAGGTCGTATAAACTTCAGAGATGTCTCATTTGATTGGAAACTTAAAGTTCTATTTACTTTTTTTCTGAGTCAAAAGGGTTTGGAGGGTATCTACCCCCCGACGATCATATAGCAAAACTTTGGGGTCAACATACCCCCCCCCCCCCCCCGAGCCCGGGGAAGGGCTGTAAGCTACGCCATGGGGGCATATCAAGTTTTTTGTGGAATTTATGGTCGTATTAACCTCGGAGGGGACTCAAATGATCAGAAATGGAAAGTTCTAAGTCTCTTTTAGGAGTCAAAAGTGATCAGATGGTAACTAGCACCCCTCCCCCGCTTACCCTCTTTTCCCCAAATGCGCCCGATCGAATTTTTTTATATAAACATTTTGTTCAAATTAGACCAAAGATTATATAAGGAAGTCTCAAGGGATAACACAGCCCATCAGAACCTGGGGGCAAGTGTCGTAAATTATGCCCCGGGGGCATATAAGGTTCTTCTGGAAGGGATAGTAGTATAAACTTCAGTTGGGTTCTAGTACCCTTTTAAAGAGTCAAAAGTGATCGTAGGGCAACTAGGCCCCCCCTCAAGGCCCCTTTTTACCCAAAAGGCTTCTGATTAAAACTTTGAAATAGTAATTTTGTTCAAAGTAGTCTAAAGATCAAATAACAAAAACTCAGGGGTCAACACAACCTCCCAGAGTCTGGGGGAAGTGTTGTAAGTTATGCCCCGGGGGCCAATTAGCTTTTATATAAAGGATGGTCGTATAAACTTCAGAGAGGGCTCATTTGAATGGAAATTCAAAGCTCTAGTTCACTTTTTAAGACTCAAGAGATCGGAGGGCAACTAGTCCCCCACGCCCTTTTTCCCCAAGCCCATCCGATACAAATTTCGAGATAGCCATTTTTTAATAGTTCAAAGCTCAGATAACAAAACGCCGGTGTTAACACAACCCCCAGAGCCCGAGGGCAGAGTTTTAAGTTATGTCCATGGGACATAAATGGTTCTTGTGAAAGGGATAAATAAACTTCAGAGAGGGCTCATTTCATTGGAAACTTAAAGTTATAATTACCTTTTTAAGAGTCAAAAGCAAAGGGAGGGCATCAACACCCTCCCCCCTCACACACACTCTGTTTTCCCTAAACATATTCAATCAAAATTTTGAGATAGCCATTGTTTTAAATGGTCCAACAATCAGATAACAAAAACTTCAAAGTCAGTTTACTTTTTGAGATAGCCATTGTTTTAAATAGTCCATACTATTTATATATATATATATATATATATATATATATATATATATATATATATATATATATATATACTTACATCAAAATATGAGAATTAACACTAATAATGTTTTGAAAGAACTTTTTTAAAAACAGCCCTATCATCCCTACTTCAACGAATTTCAACCAGGACTGATAAATAGAATGAAGTGAGATGATAAATTCATTCAAACAAAACAACAAAATGATTAAGTGCAAATTTTCAAAGCTAACCTTGCGTTTTTGGCATTCTGCCTCAAAGGTCTTTTTGAAACTGGATCAATACTATTATAAATTGGTTTACTAAAATATTTTGTTACAAAAAGACAGTTACAAAAAGACCTTTGCGGTATGATTGTTGGTATTTTTGAGTTTAAGTTATTGTAGGTTTCTATTTCTTCTGATCTTAAATTTAATATGGCCTTTACTTTTTTTTAAAAAAAAACCTCTTTTTCGGTTTTTTTTTCATCAATATAAAGAAAAGAGGTAAACAGACACAATTGATACCTAAACGATCTTCTCCTTAGAGAGGGGAAAAACGGGTCTAAAGCATGGTCTGACTAAATCTTTTAGAGGGGATGTGGCCCTTTTGGTCAATTACAGGGAAGAATTCCCTTTCTCTGTGTGTTGTTGCTTACATTGCCAATTCAAAGTTATCTTGAAACCTTCATTTTTTAATATAACAAATAAATAAAAAAAGCTTTTGCACTGGAGAAAAACTAATAAGGGTTTGTAACTGCGTGAAGCTCCACTTAATGTAGGTACTTGCTTTTGGGAATTGGTCTTCTAAAAATATCCTAATATTTGTTTTTATCGTGTAACATCTATTAAATAAAATAAAAAAGAAACAAGTGGCAGGAAAATGAATTTGAAAGGAGATGAAGATGGCTTAAGGTATGCTGTATATAGAATATACTGCAAAAAACAGAGAATAATCTGAAAACAAATAAGAAAACGAGAAAAGTTTTCAATGAAGGCAGGGAAAAAATAAAAATATATAGAGTCAGTCACGATTTCATATGCTTAAAATTTGTCATGGGAAAGTAATCTGCAGAAGAAGCAAGAAAAAAAGAAGGAAAAACATCAATTTAAGGGAAACAAGACATACTAGAAAAATAAAACTGTGCAAGCTGCTCAGAACCGTTGCGAGCCAAGAGTGGATCCCCAGGGAATACTTGTTTGTCCCTAAGTGGCAAAACTTGTTCGTATTTAAGGATGTATCTACTGTATTTTATGGTAAAGAAGTCTCTCCTCTAAATTTTAATTTATCCATCCCAGCATATTTTATTCTTTTCGTTCCAACAAAAGTTTAAATTTGCACCAATTATTATTACTTTGTAGGTTACGATTAATGTTGACCCTGGCAGTGCAGCAGCTTCGCCAAGAGGGAGAGCTTTCCATGGTGCCTCATTTGTGACCAGTCAAAAGAGTATATACATCTATGGAGGCTTAGCTGGATCGGATTATTTAGGTGACTTTTGGAGGTTTGAAGTAATGTCAAGGAAGTGGATTAATATAACAGTAAGTAATGATTCTGCTTAATACTTGTATATTGTGGTGCTCAAAAGCAAAAAATATATCTAGGATTTATATTTATTTCTTTTCCCAAATTTCAGTTATTACGTTCCTGTACCTCTGGCTCTGCGCTTCATAAAACTGTTATAGTTATGCAAAAACGACAAAACTAAGGGGTCTCCAATACGGAAAGACCAATGTCCATATGAGCCGAATTGAATTAAAAAGTTTACAATAAAATTATATTTTAATTTATCCACAGTTTCTCAATCAATCTGTTTCCCTAAAAACAATGTGTTTGACCTCGACAACTGCAAGTTGGCTCTGCTTTTTTTTTCTGTTTAACTCAGTCCGTGAAAATCGTCCATTTCACTGCAGAAATGGCACTTCTCAACTGGAGTATTATATTAAGGGTAAATTTTCTACAGTCTTTTGGGAAAAGTTTCTGGATAAGGAAAATACTGGGCCAGGAAGTGGACTGTCTTTAAATCAAAGAATGAAGGTATATGTCGGATTTAACGTCACTAATGTATATACTAATTTCTTGTTTTAATATTATAAAATAATACCATTTCAACCATTAATATTGTGGTGTCGCAACGTTTTTATATATTGTTTAATAGCTCATCAACACAATGCTTATTCATATTACGACTGGTCACCGAAGATAATTCTGTTTGAAAGTAATTAGGACATAAAAATGAAACGCTTTTAGCCATCTGGACTCATCTTAGGTGTATTTATATCTAGAAACAGTGGTTTTCAATCATTTTTGGTTGTTTCAAATTATAAAGTGATTAGGACAGTATCACATTTTCATCAGTTTTCGCACGTTGAATGTTAAAATATGAATAAACAAAACTAACTGGTTAAATGTGACTTCACTTTTTGTCATAACTACACATCACTACTCCTTCAAAAGAAAGCTATACTACCCCAAGCTTTTGGTATCACATTAATTACCATATCTTCGCTGGTTCATCACCCACACTTCTTTTTTTAATTGGGAACCCAGTGTTGGTTCTAGCCCCTCTTGATTAGCATCCCGACCTCCCTGTATCACAACAATTTTCAGGCCAAATTTTAACAAAATTTTCAGTTATCATCAAAATTTGAGTAAAAAATATCAAAAAATTAAGATTAATTCATTTCGGTCTACATATTTTTGTACTGCCAACTATGTGATATACTTCATTTTAATAAACATAACATTTCAAAAATTACAAATTGATTATAACCGTTAGGTTATTTATTTAAAATTTTGCGTCTCTAAAATTTCTGCGCCCAGGGAAAGTGCCTCTGCCCACCTCCCTAGGACTGCTTCTGTTGGCACACAATACTACCAAAACTGCATAGCTATATATGAAGTCTTTTGTTTTCATTAAAAGGAGAATTCTAGATTTTTGCATATTTTTCAAGATATGTAAGGTCTAAGATTCTTTTCTATGCGTTCAATATTGTATCTATTCGTCCGTGGTAATCTAGTATGTATAATGCAATTTCTTTTTTTTCAACTCGAGAGTTATAGTCTATCCTTAAACTGAGCATGTTCAGTCGACAGAGTCAGCCTATTTCCCCATCTCTTGTTCCTGTTTCTGGCATACTTAGAGGTATCTGCTCTTCTCTAAATGTACTCTCAATATAGTTGATAGGCGCGCGAAACATGTGTTTTTCGTAAATCGGCATAAAAAGTTAAAAAATTGTTATATTTCTCATAGATCGGTTGTAACGTCCTAATTGTGACATAAAGAAACTTTCCTTATACAAACACCTGGTGAATTCAAAACGGTTTTTTAGTTTTCCTACCATCCTGTAAAAAAACACTTGTGTTGTTATATCAATACCTTTCGAATTCATGCTTCCTTTGTACAGTTCTGTCTTTTTTCATTCTCTTCCTCTATAAGGAGTTTTTTCGGTATTTGAACGGTTTCTAAAGAAATGAAAGACTCTTTATTTAAATCTAGGATTTTTTCTAAAATATAATTTAGGTTTTTAAACCAAGAAGTTTCAAAAAAATAATAAAAAAAAAACTAATTATACTTTAATTTATTTTGATTTGATTTTAATATTAAAATAATTTTAATATTTTGATTTACTTAGACAATTTTTTATCTTTCAATAACTCAAGGTAATAATACAATTTATTGAAAATAGGGGACTACGTTATAAACTAATTAAATCATAAAGAAGTGCTATTAAGTGTAAAAAGACATTAGAATTTGCATCATAGTTCGAAAATTTAATGTTTTAAATTTTATTTAAAACTCTATATTTTTGTTTTAATATAATTTTTTTAAACTAGATATTTCAACAAATAACAAAAAAACAAACAAATTATACCGTAATTTATTTTGATTTTATTTTGATAATTATATAACTTAATATTTTCATTTACTTAGACAATTTTTTTTTCTTTTAATAGTTAAAAGTTAGTAATAAAATTTATTGAATATAAGGGGCTATATTACAAACCAATTAAATCATATAAAAATGTTATCCATTCTGAATAGACATTAGAATTTGCAAATTTTATATTTAAAATTTTTATTTTCAGACAGGAGAAACATCTTCCCTGGCAGGTCACACAATGACCTTAGTGGAAGACATGGAAACGGAGTCTCTGGTCGTGATTGGTGGGTTCAATCCCAATCATGGATTAAATGATAAAGTATTTGAATTTAATGTCGAAAGACAAGTATGGGAGACACTTTCAACTAATGGAGTGCAACCAGTCGGTATGCTTTTTTTCTTTTTTCGCCTTATTAGTGTAGCGTCTTTAAAGTCTTTTTTTCTGCTTAAATTTGATGTTAATCGATCATTCCTTAAGAATAACCCGAAAAGAGTCCGATTACAAACACCAAGATTGAGCAATTGGTTAACTCCAAGATTCATATCCAGAATGTTCCAGTTAAATCATTTTCAATGGCAATTTTCATCAGCTTTAGCCGCCTGAGGTCAACACAGCTACGCATGCTCCTCCTCCAGTCCAATCTATTCAAGGCACCCTCCCAGCAAGTTCTCATTTCTTTTAAATCTTTATTTATGACGTCCTCGCATCCCATACGAGGACGACCTGCTTTCCGTTGTCCGGTAATCAGAATTCCGTGCGAATACTATGTTCTTTTCTAGAGTATAATTTTCTCGAGGGGTGCCACTCCTCAAGTGTGAAAAGTTGACTGCAAGATCCCAGTCTTGCAGGTACCCTGAAAAGGTCGAGGCAGCCCCTAGCAGAGGCTGTTGTCTATAGTTCCGGATCTTACGCCCTGCCGCAGTTGTCCTCCTATAGAAGATCATCCCACGATGATGTTCTGCATCACCATGCAATTTAACCAATTACTGGGAGAAGGTTTGTAACTCATGGGACGTGTAGACACGCCAGTGGGCCCTGTTGAGTGTACATTTAAGGGGCCTTCTTCCTCCTCTACCTGTATTTATGGCCCCGGACGAGGTTGCCCCAGTTTCTAGCATGGACCCCTGGCACATGACAGGCTTCTATATAGGGATTTTTGTTGTCACTTGTCTTGTAGCCGCAGCCAATTTCAGACAATTTGCTGTCTTTTCATATTGTATCCTTTTCAAAGATATTTGATTATTAAAGCAACTTCTAACGACGATATCTACTAAGTTTCTAACTTCTGGTTTTCTTTTTTAAGATTTTTGAATAGTTGTAATCTCTCGTTAAAATGTATACAAATATTTTTGCAATTACAAGCCGCCTGGCCCCGGTATTTGACACTCGGAAGGCTTCTGTATATAGACAGACTATCATTGTCGCTTCTCTTCTAAAAGTGATAATTCGCTGTCTTTTCATGCTGTTTTCTTTTCAAAGATATTTGATTATTAAAGCAAGTCCGATTTTTAAGAACGATTTCTACTAACCTTTAATCTTTAGGTTTTATTTTTTAAGGTTTTTGAATGTTTGCAATCCCTTGTTAAACATATACAAACATTTTGGCTATTACCAATGTTTTGCTCTTTACGGAATTTAATGTCTGTAAGCTCTTCGTATTAGCCGCCAAAGAGGAGAAAAACGTACCACACTTTGTTATTTTCAATCTCTGTGAAACTCCGGTCATTGGTGGTGATGTTTCTACTACACTAGCTGCAAAAGTGAACGAGATTTCTGGAAAGCTAGCTGGCGAATCGTGCGCCAATGTGAACTCTTCGGATGCTGAAAAAGTTAACATTCTTTCAACAGTGTAATGAAACACTCCTCCGGATGCTTGTATAGTTCATACCAGGATATCAAAACTAAGTTTTTGTCATATCAATCTCCTGAGCGCTACCTTCCGCTACCTACAATTCGCAAAGCGTAAAACCATCATATGCTACAGTGCTAAAAGATAGTCCACATAATATCAGTGATCGTCATGACCGTAAGCAGTCTATTGACAGCATATGTAAAGAAGCTTCAAATGATATTACGGATCTTAAGTGAGTGAATAACGACTGGAAAATTGTTGTGCGCTCCAAATCAGCAGCTAACAAAACAGTTCATAGTGTGAAAGCCGCTCAGCCATCTATAAGTGCATCTGTTAAGGAACCAGTCTTCGCAGCCGCCATTAAGCCCCCCATCCCTTTGCTTTTCTTACCTTTGGTAACTAATCCCAAACAGTACAAAGATAAGCCAGTTTGGTGCTTCCCGCACATTTAAAGTACAGTTTGAGACTCGTAGTGACCTTGAATTTTTCCTATGAAAATCAGTGCGCATTGGTTATGAACGTCTTTCTGTATAGGAATTCCTCTTCCTTCCCCGTCGATGGTTTAAGTGTCATGAGGTAGGTCATCCAGCAGTGAATTGCTAATTAGGTGCTATTTGTGGTCGATGTCGTTCTACCGATTACATATCTAACCGTTTAAACACGTGCACAGGTAGTATATTTTGCGTGTTATGCAAAGCTGTTGGCCACACCTGTTACATTGTGGAATTTCCAAATAATTGTCCAGTCAAGATTCAGATTAACTCTAAACAAGATCGTGTCAAAACATGATATGATTTGCTTACAAGAGCATCTTTTAAGTCAGTTAAGTCTTAGACTTTTGGATACCAGAGATGAATTCACTTGCTATGCCTCTACTGCAATGTAAAATAGCGCTGGTGGTTGATCGTCGGGCGGTCTTGTTACTTACGTGATTTCCACTTTACATTTGCTGCTTTCAGAATCCTGTGGTTATTTTCTTGCTGTTAAAAATGATGATATGTTTATCTATACTGTTTATTTGCCGATCTATCATCATAATGATATGTCTAAGCGCCTTTTTGCTCTTGCCTCTGAAAATTTATATAGAAGAATTTCGAGTATTATTTCAAGTAATTCTGTGTGTCTAATTGTTGGAAATTTTAACTGTAAACTAACTGCTCCGTCTGCCCTCTCCTCTCTGATTGGTGAAATATTCGATAATCATTTGTATGTTGGTGATAAAGACCACGATTTCACATTCATTCGCAGTTTCTTGTCCACATCCAATAAAGACCATGTTATCACTTCTCCCTCCTTAGACGTCTCTCAACCAAATGTTCTTTGTGAATATTTAATATCTGATTACCTGCCTGTATCGTTTTCTTTCTCACCAAATAAAAATTCTCAAATACCTACCAGTCACCCAAAAAGACCTAATCCATCGTATATACGTAATTGGACGTTAATCCACTTGGTACTGCATTGGGATAGTGTTTCTACTATCTTTTCCAAAGTTAAGGTATCGCTTATCCTGCTAATAAAGCTCTCACAGCTGCCCGCTCAGGAAAAATACATTCTCCTTGGTATTTATTGTGCAGAGATATGACATGCTTTACAATATGCAGAATCTTCTGCTGTTTTATTGAAGCGTCACCATCCAGGAACAGTTCCCAAGTGGCGTGAAAATCAAAGTCTTTCCCAGTCTTGTGATTCAGCAAAGGTTTGGGTACATCTATGGAATAAAGGTGACCGACTATGGTCCGGTCCTGGTCCGGTCCATGGTCCAGTCTACATCGCAACAAAGAAAAGTTTACCAAGCAACTCCAGAAACACCGCTGGAAAATCAGATAACAGTCAGCACAAAAGTCAAAGATGACCCTCATTTCTTTTGATCGACATTCCGTCCAAGGATCTCTAAAACCTCCCTTTCCGCTCTCGATGTTCCTCTGTCTGAGTGGTATTCTTTCTATGAGGCGGCATTATCTCCACCAGACCCCCAGCTTGAACACAAATCTGGGTTGCAGCGGTAGCTTGCAATCTAGTAAGGGACGATCACGTCCAATACTAAGAAATACGATTGCCCATAACTCATAAAAATAGTATCACAATAAGAAATACACTATAAAAACCACCTTGTCTGAAACCCCTATATAAGAAACTTACCATCCCTTGGCTTGAACCATCCCTTGGCTTGAACAACAATGAAAATATATTGGCTTTAAATTCGATAAAAGTGCGATACAACCACAATATTCTGCATATATGGCACCTTTTTTTTCTTTTTTTCTTTTTCTCAGATAGTGGGACACTGGAACATTCGTAGAGAGCTGTTTTATGCTCAGAAGCTTGATCAATTTTTGTATGAATTCTCTGACCCTGATTCTACAGTATCTGTAACGTCTGTGGCTAATGTTATTATGCGCCTTAAGCCAAAGCTGTCACGAGGCATAGATAGAATTCGCGTTCTACATGTCAAAAATGGTGGTCCTGCGCTTTTAGAATATCTCACGTTACTGATGCAGATGATTTTTACACAAGGCTTAGTTCTCTCAACATTCTGCGTGGGAGATCTTTCTCCCGTTCCAAAAAAAAACGAAAAACACACAATCAATGCACATCTTTCAGGCCCTTAACTGTATCAAACAGTTTATGCAAGCTTTATGAACAACAGTTCGTAAAAGAGCTGAAAAAAAAAAGTTAAACACCTCCACATCAATTTGGCTTTCAACATGGCATTGGATGTGCAGACGCCCTTGCAGTTGTTGCTAATGCTCTGCTTCTCGCTACTTGTATAGACAGTTCACACGCTTTGGCTAGTCATGATGTTCGCCACGCCTTGACTCCCTGATCCACCTGATCCTCCCTTATAAGAGTAGAAAAAGAGGAGTAAGTCCGGCTATCATCAAATCTAAAAGGGATATGTATGCCAAGCTACGAGTCCGTCTTAAAATCCCTCGTTTGGAAGACGAAATGGCAAGGCCACTGTAAGAACTGTACCATTTAAGAGAGGAGCCAGGCAAGGTGTAATTACCTTACTTGTTATTTCAATAACTATGTCCTCGAAGCTCAAGACCAGTATGAGATGCCTTGCTTTATTTCTGGCCTCAGTATTTCCTTAGTCACTTATGCTGATGACATTTTGTACATCAGCCGAACTTTGGACAAAATTCCTGAAACTTTCCGAAAACTGCAAGCAGAATACCCCAAATCTGGTCTTGAATTTAACGCTAAAAAGTCCGACGTAGTGCTATTTAACTGGGAAGGCCCACTTCCTTATGAAATTGTACTTGAAAATTCAAAGATCTGCCCTTCTGACCAAATCGTTTACTTTGGTATTCCCACTGAAAATACTATTACTCACACTCGTCATCTTCTAATAGAAGGCGTCAAAGTCTCATATCAGCTTCATATGGTTCCATAGTCTCTGCTAAGCTTCATTGCAGTTGCAGTTATCTCGCATCGTTTTACACCATTATTGCTCTCCTCCACATCCTCTATATTGCACCTTTTTGGAGGATTCTTACAAATGCTGATAACTTGAAAATCCGCTCCACTTTCTTCCATTTCGCAAAGTACCTACTGAGATATCCAATTTTGATACGCAATTCAAAGTTCGTCCATAGTCTTCACGTATCAGATCCCTCTATAGCTGTTGCTAAACTTATGGAGAAACACAATCAAAAGATTTCAAGACATGTAGCCGCTGGAACAGAGTGCAGCAGACTGGTACATGGTTAAGAAAAGCTGGGACTTAGAACATTTTTATTGATTCGTTTGGAATTGGTTGTTTAAGACTGATAACGTCAATAGTAGCTTCGTTGAAAGTTGCCAAAAAGGTCGTTGAGATTCAATTTGGAAATTGAGGATATTTTTCTGATAAAATGCGCGATATTTGGGCTTCATAGTTGAGGCACTAACAGACTTCAAAGTTTTCATAATCCGGGGAATTCTCAGTTTTTGAAATTTTGAAGCTTGCTAGCGCCTAGGTCAAAATAAGCCAGCACCCTAAAATCTATCGAAGAAATTCCTCTTGATTGTAGCTGTGACCCTATAAAACTTAAAGTGGATCTTGAACATTTTTTACTATAGGTAACTGAGGCTCGAAAGTGGCTTCCCACTGTCCTTTTGGCATAAGGAATTTGCCCCACAAGATTTTAGTGGAAATAAACACTTTCTTGCAGATGTCGAAGAACGGGTGTGCATGTTTGAATATCGTTATTTTCATGTCCCATTGACCGGAATACCTGTCATGAAATTTCTGAGGCGATTGGAGAACAGCTGCTCTACCTGCCTGTCTCCTGAAGATTTGGCGATGGAAGAGTAACTTTGTACTTTGTGTAATGGAAAGTCATTTTTAAAAAGGGTATTAGCTTGTTTTTACATTGAGTGTAGACTTTGGTAGTTTTGCAAGGAATTAGCACCTTTTTCTTCTTCTTTTTTTACGCCGCATCTGGCTTTAGCCCACTTTGGCACCGAATCACAGCTTAGCTCTTTTTGTACCGAGTCAGCCACAGCGTATTTTTGCACCAAATTTTCTGCGCACCAATTATGCATGTTGAAAATCCTTGTATGATGCCGGTTTAAGCAAGATGCAGCATGCTTACCTTTATGCTAAGTGGACTATGGTGTAGGGGTTTTAGAGGGGTTGGATGTCCAATTTGTTCCTCTAATAATATCTATGTAAATTTCTTGCATGCTTTCTATTTCAGCAAAATGTAACATGCCTATCTTTATAACTAAAACAACCTGAAAAATTAACCACCTGTATAAACTGGGGTTCTTGCCACTTGGACTACGTGAGTCATATACTCCTGGAGGCATGTTGCTTTGGATCTTTTGACCATTTTGAAGAAAGTGGCTAACTATTTCAATTTCAACGTAATTAGGGATAAGAGTGGTGCCCTAAGTACCTAACGAAAGGGACAAGGGATCTCCATTTTCCGGCCATTTCCTACCATTGAAAGGTGCCGTAGAAATTTCAATTGCCAATTGAAGTAGCGAGTAGGCTACCAAATATAGTTTGTTTTAAATTTATTTAAATTCTCGTATTTCGCTCTTAAAAATTCAGAGGTACAAGGCTTCTGAAAGTACTTATGATATCCAAGCAGTGATAGGCTCTTATTAGTGCTCCTATAAAGATTTAGATTTACATTATTCGGTCTTTTGGATTTTGAGGGAGTGATTTTTTGCTTTTAACATTTTCTTATTCCAGGGCTATATGGTCATACTGCTGTATATCATTCCCCTACTCGAAGCATCTACGTTTTTGGAGGCATTCTCTATAAGGTGGATAGAATGGTTAACTCGTCAAGTCTCTATGCTTTGCATTATCCAACCAAGAGATGGTCACTACTTACTACGGTACCTGAATTAAATCCTTCTGAGGCGAATGTTGTAAGTATCACCCTAGGGATCACTCCATTTTGAAATACTCTTTCGCCTATTTATTTTTTTCTATTTTCATGGTTGACTGAATATCCTATTAATCATGGTCACAGCGACGACTACAACCTAGCAAATGGCAAACTACCATCCATAATAGCTGAAATTTAAAATAAGTTTTTAAAAAATTGCAGTGAAAAATATTTCCCTATATACTTGTAACACTATTTTGGAACTAGTGACTTGCAGTAAGATTCAACTTAATGGTAATTTAAATTGTTGTATTGTGTAATTATCGTAAGTCTAATGGGTTTAGTGTGTGTTTATTTAACGGGTGTAAGTTTAATGACTGTAAATTATTGCAATGTGTAATTGTCGTAAGTTTAAAGGTAACTTCCTTCTCCACGACTTCCCACCCACGCAACTCTTCATGAGAAAGATGTAAGACCTTGAACTAAAGAGCAACTGGATAAGGCTACTGATAGTGAAAGAAATGGTGACTATTTGGAACCGATGTTCACAGGCCATCCTCTGAGCCAAAAGGAAAAAAATATATAGTATAACTGAAAAATCGGATTTTTAGAATATAATATTTCAGAAGAGGGCTCAACTGTGAATAATTTCATTTGTAAAATGAATTAATTGTAGGCTCTTACTAAAATCGGTTCTTTGATAATCGGATCGATGCTTTTTGGGATCTAAAATCAGCAGAGTAGTTAGATAATTTTGAGACCCTCATTCATCTAAAGTTCACACTGCAGCTTGCTAATTCCGGTACAGCAAAGATGTACCGGATTGAAATCTTTCAATTTGGTTCAAAGTAGAAGCATCAATTCACGAAAACGTAGGGGAGGGGACAAGTATGTTTTTCGATTTGTTAAAATGAACACACAAAAAAAGCTATTTTCCACAATCTAGCGTGAAGGCTTTTTCGATTTTCTTTTGCAATAAAAATGAAACTAAACGTTAAGGATAAATAATTTTTCAAAATCTAGGGGTGAGGGGGTAGCTTCCTTCCTATTGGAGTGACCCATCCGAGGGGTGGAACCTTCAGGAAATTTCGACCTTCAGTTTTCTTCGATTAGAGCTACCATGGATACTTTATGTCAGATGTAAGTGTTTCATTCTTATGACTTTACATTTTTGGCTCTTAGTAAAGGGGGTCTAGAGGTAGTGCATCAATGAATATTTGCTCCCTGTTTTCTTCCATCTACATTACTGTCATTACTTTTCTCAGAGAAGTGGTTTGTGCAAGTAATGATCCCACCGTTACCCATTCTATTTACTATTGTATTATCTATCTTACTTTATTGACTTTTCTGAACACCGAAATTTGCAACTAACTCGTGGTTTTGGGTAACTGTTTGGTAACCGAGATTTGTAAGTTGTTACCCTAACTTTGGATCCATAGAGGCCTCTCTATGAATCGGAAATATCCAAACAAATCTATATTCTTAGTCGGGGAAATTAGAGGGAGTATATTTACAAAAATTACTACCCACAATTAGTTTATGCCTTTTGATGTTTCTTCTCAAAATTGTCTTATATGTATGTTAGGGGCAGTTTTAAAAAAAGTAATATTTAGTACCATCTTCTTGTGTATATGTATAGTAAATAATACCGCTTTTTCCAGCTCCAGAAATCAACATCCTGTTCAGGTAAAGTCTTGAATAGAGCTGTTTTGCCAAATACAAGACTAATATGGGGAATATGGTCTCTGGTTTTGATAAAGGTTTCAACGGTGGTGTCAATTCACAGAAATTTAAGGGGGGGGGTCGCATTTTTAGTTTCAATGGGTGTGGTAAAAAAATTAGTCGTTTTTTTAACTTGTTCAATGAAATCACGAAAAAGGCATATCTTGTTGAAAAACTCTTCATAAATGTATTTTTTAAAATTTATGGGAAAAGAGGAAATCTAGGAGGTGCATACCTCCCCTCCCTCCCCAGCCTAATAGACGCCACTGGGTATTTATCTCACGTCTTTTTCGACGGAATAACTTAAATTAGGTATTCTTTTCCCAGGCCCATTTGAACGTTTATTTGTTTATCTCATGTCTTCTTTTAATGATGAAATGATACTTTTTTTTTCAAACAGTTCGTGGCAAGGAGTGAATCGGCTCAATAGTAACTGAAACTCTAAAAAACGCAATTGTGATATCAATACATAAATCAAAAGAACCACCTTATTATGCTGATTCGAAATATATAAGAGCAATCACGTTTAGTGTTACCTATGAAAAGTTAAGAGCCTGAGAAAATTTGCTGGATTTTAAATAGGGTGGAAACATCACCTAAAATTCAAAGAATCTTGATGAAAATCATACCGTCAGATTCAGCGTACCTGAGAACCCTACTGTAGAAGTTTCAGTTTCCAATTTACAAAAATGAGGAATTTTTTTATTTTTACCAGTAGACAGATCATGGACCTGTGTTTTTTTTTCAGGGGTGGTCGTATTGATATAATGTTCCTAGAAAATTAAGAGAGGGCGTATTCGAATTCAAGTTAAAAGTTCTAGTGCCCTATTCAAGCGACCTTTTTAAGAGGTGACTAGAAATAGTGATAAATTGCTAGGGGTGGCCACCCTGGTAACAGCCAATGATAATTGGGTTGATAAACCTAGTACAGTTTTTTTTATGGATAATATACCCGGTTCAAAATAATTAGCCAAATATATGTGAGAAATGGGAAAAATAAATTTAGTAAGTTTGTCTATTCTGAAATCCTTGCCTAGAAGGCAAGACCTCTAATTATAATTATTTTTATTAATACACGTATCCTATTACTTAACTGCTCTCGTAAAACGGTTGTTTCTGTTTTGTGAATGAATGGTAAATAAATTAAAATCTGCTTAACATGTCTACGTAAACTTGAATATGCTGTTTCGTGACCAGTTTTATGAAGTTGCTGTTGTGTTCATTTATTTTTGGATAGGGGATGGGATTGTATTTACTAACAATGCAATATTATTTTATCATTTTATATTATTATTTATCATCGTATTTTTCGAATTAAACAAAACTACATTATATTCATAGCTTGACTAGGCATTTTTTGCTTCCTATCTTTGTACCGTTTTGGTGTCAAGTTCTTGATTAAATTAGTAAAAGTCCAATATTAATGAAAAATTACCAAAAAAGTCAAGATATCAGATATTGATTCTAATTACAAAAAATAGCGTATCAGCTATTGGCATCTAAAAACAAGGTTTTGAGTGTAACTGAAGATAGTTTGACTTACACTTTACATACTCTAGAAATATGTACCATTCTGAAATACGCTCTGGAGATTCCGAAAATTCAGAATTTAATTTAAGCAATAATGTATTCTAGTTTCTAAATTGCCTCAAAGTATTTCTAATGTGAAAACACCTACTGGAACACTGTAAAAATTATTAAAAACTTAATTTTCTGCTCAGCAAAACTGTGCGCACCGTTGGCAGGTATGCGACAGTACCGACAAATGGTCCATCCCCTCAGTCTTAAATGTCTTTTATTTTTACAGCCTGCTCCCAGATATTTGCATTCTGCTGCAACCACAGATTCCTACATGATTGTGGCTGGAGGATTTACTGATCCTTATTCAGTAACTGACACCTTACTTGCCTATGTCTACTCCTGTAATTATTGGATGCCACTATCACTAAAAGGTATTTTTTAAATGAATTTTTGACAAGATAAATTACATTAAAATATTATTTACCATCCAGAACTTGAAAGGTATGTTATTAAAGAATTAGTGGTAACGAACTGTGATTAAAAAGCGACTCGAGTTAATTGTAACCGAAACTCCAAAAAATAAATACGTTATTTTCTATGGAAAATCTGGCATTTTTTCCACAAGAAAGATCACGCATGTTTGTACCAGTCTGTATTTATTTTATTTTTATCCCCAGGGGCCATCGTGTCGAACCGATAGTCCTAGAAGATTGAGAGATAGTTCATTCAAATGGAAATTAAGGGATCTAGGTATCTTATTGGTGATCAGAAAGTTGGCGCCACGAGAAAGTAGTTTTTTTCTGCTATTCTGTGGTGTAAAACTGGGATTTGCCCCAAAGAGGATCAAGTTGGTATTGATTGAGGATTCTGAAATAGTAAATAAATTTAAAAGTATTATAAATTACATTTCGATCTTGCCAGTTGCAGAAAAAGTAATGCCGCACCGTGGTGGTTTTGTCCATACAAGATAAATGGTTAATGTGGTTATTTATCTTAATGCTTCATTTAACTAAATTAATTCACTTGATTTTCCCGGAAATTATGTTTAGTGATGTATAATTGCGCATGAGCTATTATGAAGAGGGGCGGTGGGTCATTATGTAGGCGAGGGGGGATAAATACCTAAAATGCTCAATTCAATGCCCAAATGTCTAGCTTTTAATGGATAATATAGAACTTAGATAGGAATCAATGTCTCATCTCCATTCATTTAGATTAAGCCTGAATAAGGGTAGTGCGGGGTGATGCCTCCCTTCATATTGCAAAAACGCGTTCTTACATTTTGTACTAAGATTCATTTGACTAAACCAATTTGCCTGTTATTTCATAAGATTATATGCACTGATTTACATGTACAAGCTATCTATTATGAAGTGTATGGTGGGGGGGGGGGGGTTATTTCATTGACCGAAGGGTGGCAGACGCCGTAAAGAGTGCATTTCAAAGTCCCAGTATCTTAGTTTTCATTGAGCTTTCAGATAAATATAGAATCAGGTTTGGTGAAGGGAGGGGGGATAGGAATCAATATGTAATCCCTCTTGATTCCTGGGAATCTTTTTCGTCAACGCATTTATTATGCATACGGGGGGGGGGAGTGCACCACTTCATTGCGACAATCTGTTTTTATGTAATACGGAATAGTAGATTCATATGCCTACCGTCACTTAGGAGGAAAAGGTAAGGTGCGGAGGCAAGAGTGCTGTTGTAGAGGTCACGATGGCTTCTGCCACGTACAAGACCAAAAGCCACGAACAATTTCCATTAGTATGAATGATTTTATTCATCTCCGTCCACCAGAAATTCTCTAGAAACGATATTACTAAGAACTTATCAAAAAAATGTCGAAATGTTTATCGAAAATTTAGACAAAACTTTCAAATTTTTGGTCCAAATTTTCAATTACAGTCCGACATTTTAATTCTTAAGCAGAAAAACAGAAAAAGCGAAACGCAACCCAAAAATTTACATTAAAAATATATACAATTTAACAATAAGAACGTTGGGGTTTATGAGTCTGGTAGCCCACAATGTATCTTGGTTAGGCCTGGGCATGATTTGGATAAGACAAGATTGATTCACAATGAAATATACATACAATAATACGCTATACTAATCCCCTCAAAGGTTATAAGCTTAAACACACTTTTTCCTGATCAATTTGAAAAATCGCCTTTCACTATTTGATCCAGTCTCATCTTTCTTACTGTTCAATAATATGAATGTCTACTTTTCTTTGTCTTTTAAAACCGCTCTCTAAGGTTTACAATAAAGCTAGAAACCTGATTATTATTTTAATTTTTCTTAGCTTTGGTGTGACCTCCGACAGTCCCTAAGTATTCCGCCGTCCTTTACCTTTGATCGAAATGATTATCATCTTCAGATTACAAAAAAAAATCATGTTGAAAATCCTTTTACTCCTTCTGTAAGGTCAGGTTTCAACCCTGTAATGGTGAGTCTTGGTGTGTGCGATATGATGCCTGAGTCAGATGGAATGTGCCACTCTCTTAGGTTGTGCAATGAAATTGTTAAGATTTTTTTGGCTTCTTATAAGCTATTTCTTTTTTTTCGTTTTTCTTTTTTTTTTGGTCAGAAATAAATTTTTTTTCGTTTCTCTTATTTGCTAAGGATTTATCAGAGTTTATTTAAACTATTTAATTTTAATTTTTCTATTCAACATATTTTTTTTCTCTCTGTAAGTGACTACAACCCTCTGTAGGTAATTACAATTACTTTTGCATTTTATCTTTCAAACGGGTCATTAGTTCTAGATGTTGTGACCAGTTCAGTGTTTTTTTTTTTTTTTTTTTTTTTTTTTCTAATTTGACAATCACTATTTCTATAAGTTATATATTAACTTATATTACCGTCAAAACATGTTGAAGATAATACAGATAATGTTTTAAAAATAATTTAACATTTATTCTAGATAATATTTTCGTGTTTCTTTTCTTTTACACTTGAAAATTAAAGATACGGCAATTCCAAGCATTCCCCCTTTCCATCCATCTTTTGTTTCTTTAAAATTAGTGGGGTGGTTTATTAGTATTTTATTTTACTTTTTCTGTGGCAAGCCTGCTTACTTTTTAGTGTAATTATAAAATAAACAGTTAGCCCTAATGTCTTGAAATATAATCCCCCTTCCCTAAAGACGTACAAGCAGTTTTATTCTGAAACCTTTTAAAGAAGAATTGAAAAGTAAACTATAACAACAGTAAAGATTCTTCCGCTAATAGGGATATTTTACAGCAAGGAAAGTACCACTAAGTGTAGTGCTGTGGCATTTGGCTCCCACCAAGGGGAGTTGCTTCAACGAGGCTTAGGTGGTGAGATCCTGGATATTTTAGCTATTAATTTGCCTCGTCTGCTGCTTAGTACCCTCTTACATTGAATCATTCTTGCTGAGTCTTAAAATCACATAGTTACCAAACATCTTCGTAAACCGCTACAAGTTCTATTAAAGTTGGATTGAGAAGAAAATTTCCCCCAAGAGCTGAATCAACTACTGTGAATCAATTACCGTTGCCTGGTGATGTTGAGAAAATAATGGATTATTGAAATAGTGATATGATTTTTGGAAAATAAAAATATGCATTTCAGTTTCCAAAAAAGTTGATAAAGAGACCAAAGAATGCAGGCGGATATCTATAGGCCTAAGCTTTTTTGATCTCTCTTAATTTTTTACTTTATTTTTACAGAAATGAGCTTGGTTGGTCTACCGTTGAAATCTACTGCTGGTATCGCACTAGCCCGTCAGTCAGGGGTATTTTACGCCTTCGGAGGATTTGGGCAAGGAGATGAGTCTGGACTCACTAAACAAATACGTGTTCCAGACGACATTTGTAATGTATTTAGTCATCGTAAGGATCTTTGTCGGTTGAGTCCTGGCTGTAGCTTTTGTGTTAGCCAACAGAGAAGTGCCCAAAGTTTGCTTGCTCAGGAAGTGAGTGCCTGCTATACTGAAGGGGAGGAAATGCCTGAATTTTGTCGTCATCAAAGTTCACTCGTGTCAAAACGTAAGTATGTCAAATATGCCTCATCAGAGTAGAGGTTTTTAATTGTGGGTATCCACAGCTCTTGGAGATAGAACAATCACGTGTTGGGGCTTTCTTTGATCTCTTAAAGGTGGTATTATTTTATGATTATTTTGACATATATATTTTACGTATAATTATGTTGGTGATGATTATGTAGAGCAGGTGATTTAGAATGATGGGTACAATATAAATGTGGCCACCGACAGAGAGCGAAACTGAAACCTTGCATCAGGGCCTTACCTTCACCTGTTTCAAAATGTTACAAAATGTTTCTAATGGTTATCATTTCTTCCGTCGTGATCTTTTTTAAAACATAAATGAGTAAGCATTCAACACGCAAAGAATAGACCTTTGCACAGTAAAATGTTTTTGGAAAAGTTGAAATTTCAAAAAAAAGAGGCAAAAATCGGAAATTGATGTGAAAATATGTATGAAATTATAGAATACGCCATTGCTATATTTTGGGAAAGTGCCTTTATTCGGAGACTGCACCGCCTTAAATTTATGTGCCTATATAGATATGCTGGGGCTTCCGCGAAAGAAAATAAGGCAATATTGGGAACCGAAGCTACCGTCATTTCATGCGGGACAGATGTTGTCAGAAGCAATTTGTATGTATACTGGAATTAAAGTGGCATTATGAGATTGCGTTCTGAAAATTCTTCAAGTAAAGAGGACTTGGGGATGGGATTTCAACATGCAGGAAGTTTATGAACCTTGCTACAAGAGTAGGAGTATTTGGCCAAGTCTATAGTACAGACTTGGCCATGTTTCCGTTATAGACAATGTATGGTAAGTTAGGAGATCTCAGTCTTATTTTAATATGTAGATAGGTAGGTATGTAATGCTTTAAAGCCACGTTTGTCATAACTATAAAAAGGGACAAACAAAAAAGGAGACAACTCACATGCATTCAACGTTATTTCTATTACTCATCCCTTCTCCTCATCTACAAATTTCTCTCTACATTCGTCATTCCCGATGTAACATAATTTGCTATCTCTCTTTATTATCAAATAAACTTTTCACCCCATTAATGAAGAAAAACACTCACTTTACCCCACCTTTCTTGAAAAATTCTTTGCTTAAATCCTGTAATTCGGGACAAAGCATCATAAAAAGTGAAACAAATCCTCACCATTTTCTTCACACATGGGCATAAGTTAACACCGCCTGCCACCCTAACGTTCCTAGATGTTTCTTATTTCTTCCATTTCCTAGAAAATTACACGTCCTTGATATATACCAATTAATTTCATCAGTATTTAAACATGCTTTAACATAATATTTATAGACCTCATGCTATGACCTCACCCTGTCGTTTCTGTGTCTCCTGGCTTCCAGAACAAAAGCTCTACTGATTTTGCTGCATATCCTATCTCTTGTCCTATCCCCATTCGTTCATTCCAAACACTTGGTATCCCACAGCTATTCAAGATTTATCTCATCTGCGAAGCCCATGAGCTTCACCTTCTATCCTTTCACACCTTCAAATGAACTGCATTTACTTCAATGACGACCGGGACAGAGGGAATATAAATGACGACCGGGACATAGGGACACAACTACAACGGGGACGCCGGGGGCACAGGGGGATATATAAATGACGACGGGGACACAGGGAATGTTCGATTAGCAATCACCATCAACAAAGCTCAAGGGCAATCATTAGAATCATGAGGTATAACTAAAAAAAACTAAAAAAGGTAAAAAACTAAAAACTAAAAAAAAGACCAATTCAAAAACGAATGTATATACAGACCGGGACACAAATGACGACCGGGACATCGGGGCACAAGGAATATAAATGACTCCCGGGACACTCAAAGAGAAATCACAGACTGGGACACCGGGACACAAATGACGACCGGGACACAGGGAATATAAATGACGACCGGGACACAGGGACAAAACTACAACGGGGACGCCGGGGGGCACAGGGGGATATATAAATGACGACGGGGACTCAGGGAATGTTCGATTAGCAATCACCATCAACAAAGCTCAAGGGCAATCATTAGAATCATGAGGTATAACTAAAAAAAAACTAAAAAAGGTAAAAAACTAAAAACTAAAGAAAAGACCAATTCAAAAACGAATGTATATACAGACCGGGACACAAATGACGACCGGGACACCGGGGCACAAGGAATATAAATGACGCCCGGGACACTCAAAGAGAAATCACAGACTGGGACACCGGGACACAAATGACGACCGGGACACAGGGAATATAAATGACGACCGGGACACAGGGACAAAACTACAACGGGGACGCCGGGGGGCACAGGGGGATATATAAATGACGACGGGGACACAGGGAATGTTCGATTAGCAATCACCATCAACAAAGCTCAAGGGCAATCATTAGAATCATGAGGTATAACTAAAAAAACTAAAAAAGGTAAAAAACTAAAAACTAAAAAAAAGACCAATTCAAAAACGAATGTATATACAGACCGGGACACAAATGACGACCGGGACATCGGGGCACAAGGAATATAAATGACGCCCGGGACACTCAAAGAGAAATCACAGACTGGGACACCGGGACACAAATGACGACCGGGACGCAGGGAATATAAATGACGACCGGGACACAGGGACAAAACTACAACGGGGACGCCGGGGGGCACAGGGGGATATATAAATGACGACGGTAACAAAGGGAATGGTCGATTAGCAATCACCATCAAAATCATGAGGTATAGATCTGAATACGGATTGTTTTCCCATGGACCATTATATGTTGCATGTTCAAGAGTCGGTAAACCTGACAATCTATTTATATGCACAGACAATGGGACAGCAAAGAATGTTGTATATTCGCAAGTTTTACGTAATTAAAAACATATATATATATATATATATATATATATATATATATATATATATATATATATATATATATATATTCACAGGTGGGACATGGAAACAAAACTACAATGGCGCGTAACTAATATGGCGCGTAACGACTTACGCGCGTGGGGGGGCTTGGGGGAGGCGCGAAGCGCCCCCACCAACTAGGTGTTGTGGTGGCGCGAAGCGCCACCCCAACAGCTAGTTCTAGATAATTAGCTTAGTCACAGTGAGTAAAACTACTATACAGGTATATTTTAATTAAATTTCTAATATATAGAGCTGGTTAGGTTAATCTAGGTGTTTAATATAATACGTTCTGGGTGGCCTGCTTTCCATAATTCTCTGTTGTAGTTTCCATAATTTTGTTACCAAAGTATTATATTTTCATCATATTTTGGTATATTTCATTAGGATTAACCTAACTTCACTTCTTTGGTGTGGTCGCTATAGTACGTAAGTACCCATGCTTGTAATGAAATTTAGGCTCCTTTGTATTTGAGATTCTCTTGGACCTTAATTATTGACAATTTAGGCTCCTTTGCAGTTGAGATCCTCTTGGACCTTAATTATTCACGGTGCATTCAATAAAAATTTTAAACCAAGAGATATTCAATCAGTGACATTTTAATTCTGTTATATTTTTTTTTCTTTTGTGAAACAACACTGGAATGCTTACATATGTAGGGGCCTGGAAATTCTGTTGGGATCCCTGAACGTAACCCAACCAGTTTTAAAAAAGGGCCATTGTTCAGTTGGAAATTACTAGTAATCCTATTTCTATAGGAAAACCATGTTTTCAACTGATGGAACTGTTTACAATTCCTAATCGAGCAAATTCTAGCATTTAAGGATAAGTCACAACTAACTATAATATAAGCAGTAATTGCACTAGTAATGAAATGTTACAATCACCAAAAACTATTTTCCTAGCTCTATAGGAAAGTTGTCTTGTTAGTTGCGTCGATTTTGAAGAATATATGCGATATTTTTTCCGTAGGTAATAAAAATTTCTGATACTCGTTAAATATCTACTATTTTTCTTTTAAGATCTCGAAGTAGATTCAGTAAAATTATGAAATCAAAGAAGTACGCTGGAACAGTAAAAAAATCAAAAAAAGTAAAAATATTTTTTATGTGGTATACCAGTATACAATGAAGATGGGTACTTGGTCTAGGCCAGCTATATGCTCAATTTGCCTTAACAGGTTTATTTTTATTTTTTAAGTTTGTCATTCCAATATATTGATTTTTTTAATCCTAATTTTTTTTTCTTTAACCGGTTTTCAAACATGATAGGGGGATTTTAAAGTTCCCACCTTTGTGCATTTCTTATGTCTATTAAAGTTAATGTTAAAATAATATATTTTTTTATTCGTTGAATTGCTCATAAATAAAGACATCTTTACCCTGACTGACTAATAAGGGACTCTTTTCTAGGAACTTCATGCGGACAAGAAAAGATTGCATCTAGAAACTGTTATGCTTACAACACCTGTTCAGATTGTCTGGGAGAGTGGCCGATATATAGAGGAATTCCACAGGTTTGTATTAATAATTATATTTCATTTCTGGTCATTATCTAAATTTACCAGAGTTTGTCGTCTGTATTATTCATTTATAACGCTCTTTATGCGTACAGTAGAGTGAAATCAGTTATTTCCTCTTTTTTCTCAACATGAGAGAAAGAGATATGATTTATTTTAAAAAAAAAAAAAAAAAAAAAAAAAAAAAAAAAAAAAAAAAACAGTAATAACATAGATGTTGTTTTTTTCTTTTTGTTTTGGTTGAAAAGACGAAAAAGGGTGAAGTTTGATGCTCTAGATTTAAGGATGGGGTTGCTTGTAGGCGTAAAGTTTCAACATTTTACTAGGAACAGTTTTTATAGTTTTTACTTTTTGTCTTATTTTTTATGATGAAAAAAAACCCCTGCCGATGATAATTTAAATAGGCACTAAGGTAAATTTACATAAAGCTTTTTTCTAGTAAAAGTTGTTTCAAATTCGTAGCTTTGAATTTAACAATAGGTACCTTTATCTCCTGAACCAGTAGAAAGATTCGATTCTTTTACTAACTACAATAAAATTAAATTGAATATGCAAAAAGGTTTTAAAATACTCCATTTCTAAATTGGTACAAGAAAGCTCGTCTACTCAGAGTCTAAAGGACAATGTTGAATTTATAGGGAGTTATGGGCTTCCAACGTGTTATCAATTTATAGATAAATTATAGATTATATAGGATAGACTATATAGAATAGTGGATCGGAGAAAAATTGGAATGTGATCGTTTGACTGTAAATTCACAAATATATTACTCTTTTTGAATTGACGAACCACTGAAATCCAGGCAGCGAAAAAATTCCAGAAAGGTAAAAAACTCAAAGTATAGTTCCTGGAGTACCGTGACCTGTGAAGCCTCTTAGGCAAGACCTGTAGTATCAGAAGTACCATATTTCAAGACACAGCATTCATATAAATATTTTGATAAGAACTGCCTATACTACCAACGAATCATTGCAGCAACAAGCCGCCTGAGGCAAACAGAGCTATGGAGTTTCTTATAGAAAAGTGGTCATATCATTCCTTGTTGAGATCATAGCCATGAAGAAATTTTTAATTTGCAAGATGATTGATAGATACTTTTTTCATTTAATTTCCAGAACACTGATAAAAAATACAGTTTCTGACTCAGTGCCACCAGAAATTATCAAGCAAGGACTGAAATCTCATAATTTTGTTATAGAGGTAAACTCACTTATGAAATGTTAAATCCACTCATATTCACTGGGATGGAGACAATGTGATGAACCGGCTATGGATTTTACTAGATGTTTTTACTGTTTCTGTTCCAAGAAGTCATTTTCGGTTCATTGGTTTTGAATAGCTTCCTCACTTAAAGAAGTTTTACACAATGTAAGTGGTGAACTGACATTTCAAACATGGCAAATTTTTAGGAGATCTGCACAGGGATGTGGTTAGAATTTATATCATTTCCGCTACAATGGAAGGAACTTTACTGGCTTATGTAGGTTGTAGCAGCATGATCATATTCCTGGCGCTAAAATGCTTTTTCGGATGGGAACGAAATTTTCCCACTGGAAACTCCTCATATTCGAGAGTCATAGCGTTGCTTGCCGTTTTCATTAAGTAGGCTTTAGAATCAAATGTTAGCCCGTAGGAATAATACATTTAGAATTCTTTCAGCTTTCAAATAGGTCGTGATCAAAGAGCAAAAGTTGTCGGAGGACACGCCATTGGGGTTAGGTTTTATTTTACGAGTATAGGTGCTAATCTTGAAGCTGACTTCCAAATCTATGCTCTTATTCAGTGCCTCTGTGAATGATTTGGCAGTCTGCTTGTCGTCAGGAAAAGCTCCTCCAATCTTTGTTTAAAGGATTTAAATTGACTAAAATTGAGCTGGATCTAACACCAATACCCTCTAGATAGTCTTAACTTGCACTTGATTTGTCTAATCCTGCTGAAAACCGCTTGAGAACCGTAAAACAGGATGTCTTGCTAGGCTCTTGTGTGATTCCAGGCGCAAGGCTAACTTTGTTTTTAGTAGACCGGAAAACTTAAGGCTGACCATAGCCTCAGAAAGCAGTACAGCTGGTTTCATTGACAAGTTATAGCGACTGTCCCATCCCCGAAAGGTATAGTAGCTTCATCTGGTTCAGATACTGCCAACGTCGGAGGAACTTTTTTTTTCTACCTCTTACCAGATCGCTTGCTATATCGATCGACCAAGGGTGATTAAAAGATTGAGATTTATATCCTACTTTATCCACTTTCAACACGGGGACTTGTACAAGATAATTACCTACGCTCCCCTTTCCACCCAATCTTTGCAGTTTAGGGGAGATCACTCTGCAGGTAGACTGTGATTGTGGCGGATAAGCCCTCCTCTTTTAGTTGCATAATTGAATTTTAGACTTCAGTGGTTTAATTGTTATTTAATTGCCAGTAGATTTCTATTTGTGTTCAATATCAGAGATCATTCACTACAGCAATAAAGTCAATCTTATTTTCAAAGCAACATCACGTAATTAGTTCACCTACTGTCACTTGTAATGTGACATGAGTAAGTTCAAAATTAAATCCAGTTTATGTCTTCACAGCTCAAGAGCTAGATGCGAACATACACATGCTGCACCCTTTCTTTTACTCATAATCATTCAGGGATAATTTTGGAAATGGTTCTGAATGCTGAAGTGTCAATCATGCAGATTAATCGAAATTGTAGCATGACTGCCTTCAATCAAAATGCAGAAACTTCACGACTTTTTCTTTGTTGGTCCAAGAGGAATCGGAAAACTACTGAGAAGTGTAACTTACAAAACGAAGTTATTTTTTATTAGACCTATTTAGCCTTAGAGTTTGTCCCATAGGATAAAAGATTCAAAATGACACTAAACTCTTATGTTTCCAGTTTAAAATTATCACTTGAAAAAGTTATCATGAAAATGCTTTAAATCCCCCCTCTTTCTCTTGGAATCAATTTGGGTTGTATACAAATTTTAGCTTTAAACATTTGATTTTGCCTATCTTGTGCGTATCACCAAGAACAGCTTATTTGTGTTTTGAACAGTGACTAATGACTAAATAAATTGAGTAATTATAAATATAACTAAGAAACTTTACAGGCTTGTCAATGGTGTGGAAACTGTAAAATCGGCAAATGTGTGCCTTTTGGAGCAGACTGTCGTGAAGAGAATCGTTGTGAAGTTAAGCAAAGAGAAACAGTTGACCCATCTCAGTGCCATGAAAGGACTTGTCTAGCTAGTAGTTGTGAAAAATGCAAAGAATCAGGACTCTGTATCTGGACCCGACAAGTTTTGAGAATCAGTAAGTTCCGCTCTTTTTTTATTTATTTTTCTAGCCCAAAATGAAAATAACTCATTTTAGGGCTTTGCAATTAGTTTAGTGAATAATAGATACATCTTATTAGGAAGAGGGGATATCTGAAGCTTCAAATAATGCATTAGTGCATTTTTTTTTGGGGGGGGGGGGTGTTCTCCTTTATCGTGATTAATTTTGAGTGTAAACTGGAAGAAAATACTCATTCCCATGCACTGAAAGATGGGGGAGGGAAAGTATACACCCATAATCAAGAATGGTTTGAAAAGTCCCAAGTCTTTTCCATATTTAATATTGTCTGATATTTACTTTTTTATCATTTTAGACCCCCCTCCCTTCCTTGAACTCTTACAACTTTTTAGGAAATTACTTTTTTAAGGGTGATCGTATCATGTCACTGGCCGTAGGCTACGTGGTGGAGGACTATTCAGACGATTTTAATTTTTTAATTCTAGTACCTTTTTTACGTTTCAAATAAGGTCATGCCTTAATTAACTCTCTGCTATTGAGATTTTATGCAAAAGACTTAACTTCAACCTCAAATACAAAACTTAACCAAAATCCATAACACTTACTGAACCGATGCAAGCTCAATCATCTTATCCGTAGTCAGTACTAAATAAAATATCTCCACCTTAGTTTAGTCCGCAAGTACCAGTACTGTCAGTGTTTTATTTATCAAAGGTTACAGATAAGAAAGGGGAGGGGGTCGAGAATACCTTTCAAAAATTTTGAAATAGTTCTGGAAGTCATTAATGTAAAGCATGCGGCATACGATGATTAGTAGATGTAAATTTACTAGTTTTATGGGCGCCCTCCCATTCGGAGATGCGTTTTATTCCAAAACACATCGTTCTGCAATCTGTAATTTACTTATTTATTGTCCTTGTGTGTACTTCATTAAAGAAGCCCGCAAATTTACTAATAATAAAAAAAAATTCTATATGTTTTTTGGGTGAAAGTAAGAAGGAAGTAAGAAAATCGGAACCTAGACGGAGTATTCTAAATATTAATAAACTGCCATTCCAATCTATTGAAATTTTTACGATTTATCATAATAAAAACGAACAGAAAAGGTAAATAACAACGTTAAACACGCTCGTAAATAATAATAATAAAAAAAAAATCCTGCATGGTTTTTGGGCGAAAGTAATAAGGAAGATTAAAACCGGAATCTAGACGAAGTATTCTAAATATTAGTAAACTGTCATTCCAATCTATTGAAATTTTTACGATTTATCATTATAAAAACGAACAGAAAAGGCAAATAACAACGTCAAAACCTAAAATTATAGCAGTTTTTAAGGCACTTGGTTTTATCGCAGTTTTTCTTAAATATAAATGGAGAAGATGCTTTCAAGATTTAACTGCTTTAACACCTGTTAGGTTCACTTGTTGGAAGAAAATAAAGCTTTTGAAACACAACACAAACCTTTTTGAGTGTACATACAGATAAATACGACAGGAAGTCAAAAAGTTCTGTTGCTAATAATCCAAAACATGGAGCAAAGTAGAACTTTCCGACCGGTTCTTAACTTCTTTGTTTTTTCAATTCAGCAAAGATCATTCGTACGGATTTCTTTGAAGGATCATAAACTGTTGCAGAAACTTATTGTGTAAGATATTCTACAGAAGATAAAAACTGCTTTATCAACGAAAAGACTTGGAAAGATGAACTGAAAATATTTTGCCATGAAGGACTTTGGCAGCTCTGGTGCAAAGACCACATAGTGTTGCAGTAATTGCGATTTTATTTGTTTATGATTCTTATGTACGTAGGTAAAAGAAAACCACAAGGCTATGAAAGTAATTTGGGCAGAAATTTAACCATTGCTAGAAGACCCACAGTGCAATAATACGTTCAGATGTAGAAAATATACATGAAACCAAGGTGCCAAACTTGTTCCAAATTGACTTATTTATGCTAAACCTAATAGTCACTTGACGTAGAAATAACAGTTTAATAGGGACAAATCCTTTTATTTGACAGCACAAAAAAAAAATATCTTGATCACATACAGTGGCCGTCATCAGCAGATAAACTGAAAAACTAAAATAGATACAGTTTATCTGTTGACAGCCACTGTATATGTGATCGAAATATCCAAAATAAATTTTGGTTCACAGTTGTGGAGCAATACTTGCAACTATATCTCATGGGTAATAAATGTATATCTCGTTTACAGATGCATTATGATTTTTGTAGGTTATTATGTAGGGCATTATGATTTTTGTAGGTTAATAAGGTAAACGTGTAATTAGATAACTTCTGAAATAAGTTCTGTGTGTACAAAGCAGTCGTGAAACTCTATATCCGTAGTGTTTTCACCTGTGCCTATTTACTATGTACCTATTGTGCTTACCTATTTACTGCTGTTAATGAAATCCGTGAAATGGCTCATTGTGTGAACTTTATTTTTTGGTGTACTGTCCACACCCATATACATATCTTATTGCTTACTTTTACGGCATTAAGTGTCTAAAATATGATAAATGTCAGGATATAAAATTAAAAAAAAAAAATTAAAAAATTGGAACTTAAGTTTCGGAATCAGGCTTCCTGGTATTATTCTCCAAAGATTTATTACAGATACAGAAATTCTGCTTAAATTTTCGAAGAGATATTATGTAGTTCTGTCAGTATTCAAAGCTGTTAGACTTCTAAAATGTTAGCTTCTAAGCTAGGACATTTTACTCAAACAAGATGTAGGGTTTCGCAAAATCAAAACTTCAAAATAGAAAATGTCATGAGAGAATTTTTTTTTTTTGAGAGCCAGTGCCAGATTCAGTTCTTAAGTGATCAAGGTCTGTCTATCCGTGTCTCGAAAAAGTTACCCCTAGAATATCCAAGAAATTTGATGCGTCGTTATAACTTTGGAAATTATTGGTAATTGAGCAATTCTATACAAAGCAATTCTATATATAAGAAAGTTAATGTCGTCTTGAGTGCTTTTTATAGTATCGCTCCATTCAAATGCAAAAAATTATCAAGTCAGACCTTTTAGAAAACAACCCAAAAAACTGTATTTGGCATTCGAGGTCAACCTTTCCAGAATTTTTTCTAAGAAATCCAGCAAAGATGTGGGATTTTGCTATCAGTGTCTCAAAGGGATTATTTAATGATCCGTTGGATTACGACATAATGTTGTTCCAAAAAGTTTTACTTTCTCAGCTATGATAGTTTTTTTAGTAGCCTACTGTTACGACATGAGAAAAAAGCAAGAAATTTCTGGAAAATAACCGAAAATTTTACGGACTCCACAGATGGTTATGTCAGGGATTGGTGGGGTATATTAAAACAAATTGTATTGGAAATGTATTGGAAATTGTATTGGAAATGTTAGAGATTTTGAGATTTGAGGGGCATGAGTAATAAAAATTTGTGGCTTTAGGTCTCATAATCTGAGGGAGGGGACAAGGTACCTTAATAGGAGTGAAAAATGTAAAATAAAAGGAATTTAATGTCAGATATCGAAAAAATGGGGAGAGGGGCCAAAATAAGACCAAAAGCATTGTTGAGAAGATCATTTTTATTTTATTAAGAAGTGCATTGAGTTAGACAGTGAATATATTGAAATAATTAAATCAATCAATCTTTGAATATTTAACATTGATTTATCCAATTTTATAGCTACAATTTCTTACCTCTACTCATTTACTCTACAATATGCCTATCCAAAAAGTTTATATTGAAGATAATATAAACTCATAATCAGAACAGATAAAGAATCGCCAAATAGTTAAATGCTCACACATAGTAATAGTAAAATAAAGATTTGTATTATTTTCAAATAAACAAGAATGAACTAAAACACTGTTGCCATCAATAGGCTAATCATTTTCCAAAATTTTTAAATTTCTTATTATAGACATAGTTATTTAAATGCTAAATTTAGGCTTAATAATGGGAATGAGAAGGAGGAGATATTACAAATGATCATATTCAATGTTCAGCAATTCTTTTCATGGTTCATTTTAGACTGTTGTTTGAAATTCTTTGGTTCGTGTATTTTTGTTTCCTTGACAGCGATTTTACAGTTTGTGTACTCAAAACTTCGTCTTATTTCAATGTTCTCGAATTTGTTTCTTATTGCATTATGAGTAGTGGAAGAAGCAGCTGAAATAGAGTGTTATAAAGCAGTTTCCGAATTAATATCTGATTTTCAGACGAACATAGCAGGAAGCTACATACACTTCCCATATATGACTGGAATTGTGTTAGAAGAAACATAAAAAGTTCAGCTTCTTTTCTTGTGTCGTCAACACCTCCTCAACCCTGTCCTATCAAATGCAGTGAATTCAAAACGTGCAAAGAATGTCTTGATGCAAATGGAGCTGAGGGTGGCTCAAGCGAGTGCTACTGGAGTGCTGCTTTGTCGCTGTGTATTTCCCCCACGTATGTGGCGCTTCAATGCCTTGGTGGTGTCTGTGGAACAATATTATCTGGAAATGCCAGCCTTTGCCCAAAGGTATGATTTACCCTTCTTTTCCCGTATCTTTTAGTTGGTATAAATTGGTTCCTTTTAGTTCTATTACTTATTGCAATCTCAGTTTTTGGTAGTGTATAGGCTTTTCACGCCTAAAATGGGGAAAAAAATTTCTATGTATGTTGTCAAGAGGAATAGAACTATGTGAAAAATCAAAATTAAGTCTTAAAATTATGAAAGCGTGAGGTTTGACTAGTTAGACTTCTGTTAATCCTTTGCTTGTTAGACATGTGTTAATTCAGAGTCCAATCAAGCGGATAAGAGCTTTTTAAGTTGTAAGTTTGCTTAAGGTCTGCTGACATTGTTTGGTCAATAGCTACAAACTTAACTGTACCAGTTACGTGTTATAGAAAGAAGAAAGAAAGAAAGTTTATTTGAACCCTACTGCCATACACAACATGATTTAACAATACAACACTGCACAGAACACACACTCAATATAAAACAATACTTATTTTCATTCGCTCGGGCTCAACTGAGCCTCTCTCGCCTTTTCCACATATCGTGCCATTTTGCATATGGTTCCAGGCATCGAAGACCTCAGGATATCAGAAAGCAACACCAACCGATGGTCCCCCCAAATTTCATCCCTAAGAATTTCAAGCTCCTGGCACTCCATGAGGAAATGGGCTAAATTATTATCCTCTTTATTATCCTGTTACATTCAAACAAATATGAAATTAATTACAAAAAAAAAGTCTGATAGATCCTCGCTGTGTTCTTACTTTAGATATGGTGCCCCGTATAATTCAACCTGTTGACATCAAGAGCAAAACTTACGCAGAAAAAAATAACCTTACAACGTTTTGGATGATTGTGGAAAGTAATCTGTGCTTTTTTTGTGATCAATTGGTTTATCTCAACCGCCGAACACTGTCATGGATTAATAAAAACTAAGTCTTATATTCTTTTAAAATTAATTTTCTTTTTTAAAGTCTTATTTAAATTTAGCGTGCCAGGTTCTATTCAAACATTAATAGTCTAAAGGAAATTAACAGCTTATGAGCACAAGAAATTTTAAGCAAATTTTTTTTTAATAACTAGCATCAATTAAAACATTTTGCATCATCACTTTGTTAAATAAAGCAGTTTTTTCTTAGTTCCTTTTCATAATTTTTGTTCCCGTTCTTTTTTCCGTCTGCTGTAAGCTGCATTTGGTGGCTGTTAATATCCTTCATATCAGCGGAAGATATTTACTAACACTCAAAGAGATTTGACAATCCTACGAATGGGCCATGTTAAAACTAACAGAGCACGTATTGAATGGGATATGAAAAAGACAAGACATATCAGCGAAAGATATTTACTAACACTCAAAGAGATTTGATAATCCTACGAATGGGCCGCGTTAAAACTAACAGAGCACGTATTGAATGGGATATGAAAAAGACAAGACATTAGCGAAAGATATTTACTAACACTCAAAGAGATTCGACAATCCTACGAATGGTCCGCGTTAAGACTAACAGAGCACGTATTCAATGGGATATGAAAAAGACAAGACATATCAGCGAAAGATATTTACTAAAACTCAAAGAGATTTGATAATCCTACGAATGGGCCGCGTTAAAACTAATAGAGCACGTATTGAATGGGATATGAAAAAGACAAGACATATTAGCGAAAGACATTTACTAACACTCAAAGAGATTCGATAATCCTACGAATGGTCCGCGTTAAGACTAACAGAGCACGTATTCAATGGGATATGAAAAAGACAAGACATATCAGTGAAAGATATTTACTAACACTCAAAGAGATTTGACAATGCTACGAATGGGCCGCGTTAAAACTAACAGACCACGTATTCAATGGGATATGAACAAGACAAGACATATCAGCGAAAGATATTTACTAACACTCAAAGAGATTTGATAATCCTACGAATGGGCCGCGTTAAAACTAACAGAGCACGTATTGAATGGGATATGAAAAAGACAAGATATATCAGCGAAAGATATTTACTAACACTCAAAGAGATTTGATAATCCTACGAATGGGCCGCGTTAAAACTAACAGAGCACGTATTGAATGGGATATGAAAAAGACAAGACATATCAGCGAAAGATATTTACTAACACTCAAAGAGATTTGATAATCCTACGAATGGGTCGCGTTAAAACTAACAGAGCACGTATTGAATGGGATACGAAAAAGACAAGACATATCAGCGAAAGATATTTACTAACACTCAAAGAGATTTGACAATCCTACGAATGGGCCGCGTTAAAACTAACAGAGCACGTATTGAATGGGATATGAAAAAGACAAGACTTATGTAACTAAAATTTGAGGTTATGTGTACCAACGATTATTTCGTGAACTCTTGTAAGGCTTGAACTTAACACGAGTAAGCGGCTAACTATTTCTTTTTTTTTTGTAAACAGAACTTGAATGTGTAATGGGAATCTTTCTGAAACTTTAAAATAAAATTAGTACAATCTTGAACAGATACTTTGATAAAATAACTTTATCTTTATATATAAAAATAAGTTGTCTGTCTGTCTGTCGAGTGACGTCACTGTCCGCATATGACGTCTGAATTATTTCATCATATACCAATTCAAAAATGAATGTATTCAAGCCGAAGTAGCTCAGTTGGTAAAGCGTTATGTTCCAGGTTCTAGGTCTGAGAGGTTCCAGGTTCGAACCTTGGCTTTAGCCAAGGTTCAAAGAAGTTCTTTGTTCAAAGAACAAACAAAGAAAGTTCTTTGTTCAAAGAACAAAAGAAGAAAAAAAACTAAAAAAGGTAAAAACTACAAAAAAAACCAAAAAAAAATTAAAAAAAGGTAAAAAACTAAAAACTAAAAAAGAAAAAAACTAAAAAAACTAAAAAAAGGTAAAAACTACAAAAAAACTAAAAAGAAAAAAAAACTAAAAACTAATAAAAAAACTAAAAACAAATAAAAAAACTAAAAAAACTAAAAAAAGAAAAAAACTGAAAAATAAAGGAGAAAAAGAAAACTAAAAAATAAAAATTAAAAAAACTAAAAAAGGTAAATGTATTCAAGCCGAAGTAGCTGAGTTGGTAAAGCGTTATGTTCCAGGTTCTAGGGCCGAGAGGTTCCAGATTCGAACCTTGGCTTTAGCATTACATAGAAAAACTAAATAAGGTAAAACTACAAAAAAAAATAAAAAAGAAAAAAATTAAAATAAAACTAAAAAAAGGTAAAAAGAAAAAAAAATTAAAAACTAATAAAAAAACTGAAAAAAACTAAAAACTGAAAAAGAAAAAAAAACTAAAAAAAGGAAAAAACTGAAAAATAAAGGAGAAAAAGGAAACTAAAAAAATAAAATAAAAATAAAATATATATATATATATATATATATATGGTTTTAACTACGTAAAACTTGCGAATATACAACATTCTTTGCTGTCCCATTGTCTTTGCATATAAATAGATTGTCAGGTTTACCGACTCTTGAACATGCAACATATAATGGTCCATGGGAAAACAATCTGTATTCAGATCTATACCTCATGATTCTAATGATTGCCCTTGAGCTTTGTTGATGGTGATTGCTAATCGACCATTCCCTGTCCCGGTGTCCCGGTCGTCATTTATATCCCCCTGTTTCCCCCGGTGTCCCCGTTGTAGTTGTGTCCCTGTGTCCCGGTCGTCATTTATATTCCCTGTGTCCCGGTCGTCATTTGTATCCCGGTGTCCCGGTCTGTATATACATTCGTTTTTTAGTTTTGTTTTTCTCCTTTATTTTTTTCCTTTTTTTTTCTTTTTTAGTTTATTTAGATTTTTAGATTTTTTAGTTTTTTTATTAGTTTTTAGTTTTTTTTTCTTTTTAGTTTTTTTGTAGTTTTTACCTTCTTTTTAGTTTTGTTAGTTTTTTTTTTTTACTTATGTCCTGGTCGTCATTTATACTCCCTGTGTCCCGGTGCTTTGTTGATTGCTAATCGAACATTCCTTTTGTCCTGGTCGCTTTCTCTTTGAGTGTCATTTATTTTTTTCTTTTTTAGTTCTTTTAGTTTTTACCTTTTTTAGTTTTTTTTAGTTTTTTAGATGAAAATTTTTTTTAGTTTTTTCCTTTTTTTCTTTTTAGTTTTTTATTGGTTTTTACCTTTATTTTAGCTTATTTTTCAGTTTTTTCCTTTTTTTTAGTTTTTTTTTATTTTTTATTTTTTTTAGTTTTTTACCTTTTTTTAGTTTTTTTAGTTTTTTTAGTTTTTTAGCTTTTTTACTTTTTTTATTAGTTTTTAGTTTTTTTTGTAGTTTTTGCCTTTTTTTAGTTTTTTCAGTTTTTTTTTTTAGTTTTTTATTGGTTTTTACCTTTATTTTAGCTTATTTTTCAGTTTTTTCCTTTTTTTTAGTTTTTTTTAGTTTTTAGTTTTTTAGTTTTTTACCTTTTTTTAGTTTTTTTAGTTTTTTTAGTTTTTTAGCTTTTTTATTTTTTTATTAGTTTTTAGTTTTTTTTGTAGTTTTTGCCTTTTTTTAGTTTTTTTAGTTTTTTAGCTTTTTTATTAGTTTTTAGGTTTTTTTGTAGTTTTTGCCTTTTTTTAGTTTTTTTCTTTTTAGTTTTTTTGTAGTTTTTACCTTCTTTTTAGTTTTGTTAGTTTTTTTTTTTACTTATGTCCTGGTCGTCATTTATACTCCCTGTGTCCCGGTGCTTTGTTGATTGCTAATCGAACATTCCTTTTGTCCTGGTCGCTTTCTCTTTGAGTGTCGTCATTTATTTTTTTCTTTTTTAGTTCTTTTAGTTTTTACCTTTTTTAGTTTTTTTTAGTTTTTTAGATGAAAATTTTTTTTAGTTTTTTCCTTTTTTTCTTTTTAGTTTTTTATTGGTTTTTACCTTTATTTTAGCTTATTTTTCAGTTTTTTCCTTTTTTTTAGTTTTTTTTATTTTTTATTTTTTTTTAGTTTTTTACCTTTTTTTAGTTTTTTTAGTTTTTTTAGTTTTTTAGCTTTTTTACTTTTTTTATTAGTTTTTAGTTTTTTTTGTAGTTTTTGCCGTTTTTTAGTTTTTCCAGTTTTTTTTTTTTAGTTTTTTATTGGTTTTTACCTTTATTTTAGCTTATTTTTCAGTTTTTTCCTTTTTTTTAGTTTTTTTTAGTTTTTAGTTTTTTTAGTTTTTTACCTTTTTTTAGTTTTTTTAGTTTTTTTAGTTTTTTAGCTTTTTTATTTTTTTATTAGTTTTTAGTTTTTTTTTGTAGTTTTTGCCTTTTTTTAGTTTTTTTAGTTTTTTAGCTTTTTTATTAGTTTTTAGTTTTTTTTGTAGTTTTTGCCTTTTTTTTAGTTTTTTTAGTTTTTTAGCTTTTTTATTTTTTTTATTAGTTTTTAGTTTTTTTTTGTAGTTTTTGCCTTTTTTTAGTTTTTTCAGTTTTCAGTTTTGTCACCTGATCCAGTTTTTTCAGGTGACGTCACCTGATCCATCCACAGATCCACACACAGACAACTTATTTTTATATATATATATATATATATATATATATATATATATATATATATATATATATATATATATATATATATATATATATATATATATATATATATATATATATATATATATATATATATATATATATCTATACTCACAGGTGGGACACGGGGACACAACTACAATGCCGCGTAACTAATATGGCGCGTAACGACTTACGCGCGCGGGGGGGCTTGAGGGGGGGCGCGAAGCACCTCCCCAACAGCTAGTATAATATAACGTTGAAAAAAGATAATATACTTTGAAAAAAAATACTTTGATTTCAATTTTTTTGTATCTCTTTTTCATGTTTGTAATGTAATAATTAAAATGAAGAAGCATCTCTCGAGAAATACAGATAGTGATGCTAAACACCTACTACTTAGAATCCGGCATTTTTTCCCCCCTTGCATAATTACTCCAAATTTAGTTGACTAAGGGAATAGTTTCTTCTATGCTTTTGACCGGTTGCCCTGCTCCTGTCCCTAAAAAGAATCAGCTTCAAAAGAGTACTCATCATGTTGGCTGATAACGGTAGCCGTAACTTTTGCAACATCTTTGAGAAGTGAATAATACCTGAACTTTTGATAATTGTTATATGCCTACAAGCCAATTCCGGTTTCAGAAATGAATAGGGTTTGCTCATGCATTCATCGCAGTGTCATCAGTTTTGATTGGTGCTGATAAGTTTAAAGAGTCACGTTTTTAGTAAGTCGTGATTTTAGTCATGTTTTTGATTGGATAATTCACACGCCTATTTTCATTGAGCTTTACAAACATGGGACTGGTACTTGCGGTATTCCTTCTTAGTATGATATGTTTACTCATCTAATTGTCAAAATAGAATTGCTTGGCGGAGCGATTACTGAGATTGCCCCACCTGTCTGCCGTGGCGTAAGACAATGTGCCCTTAGATCCTCAATCGGGTTTAATAGCTGTATTTTGGACGAACATTCCCAAGTAATTTTGTGTTGTATTTTAGAAGCTAGATATATCTCTTATTGTGTGTGAAGAGGGTGTCTCCAACCCTAGAAGAAAGGTAAAAAAAAAATTGTCAATTTGAGTCGTGAATATTCAAAGACGAATCTTAAGTTTTACGCTGAAGAGTGAGATCTCGCGCTATTCAACTGGAATGGGATCTAGTTCTCGAAAAATTTAAAGTCAATATTGATAGAGTGTTGGCTGCTCCTAAACCGAAATCAAATAGCATACGCCTCCCAATCTGTGACTCTCTTAAATCTACTAAAAAGCCAGTCATTCTTTATTTATAGTGCTCGATGTCCGATGCCTACGCCACTTTACTATCCATCAAACTTTGTTTTAACCACCAATTACTAACTAAACCTAACTAAACTGTGTAACGCTTGCATACTTACAAACGTCTTGTCCCTTGTGCCTTTTTGGTGTACTTTCTCTGCAATGATTCAAAACAACTCAAACAAATATACTACCAATATGCAAAGTATCTCCTCCCCCTCCCCCCTTCTGAAGTAATTCTTCAGCCACTAGGAGATAATGCATCATAGACCAAATGCTGCCATATTAGGGTTCATTGCTGTATATATTACACACCTTAGGCTTTCCATTTTAAAACCATAATTGTATCGTGCTTCTTATGTTATTAAGGTGGCTCTATTTATGTTATGATCTTGTTCATTATATATTGTGGTTATATCATTGTTGAATATGTTATTGTTTTATTAGTTTTTTTCGGCTTTTTTTTTACTCTATTGCCACTTATATTTACAAGGGGCTTATGAATAAATTCAATCAATTCAATTCAACAAGCAAAAGTTTAAGCTTCTTTTGAAGTTTTCTAGTTCAACAGACACTATATTTTTGATTGCTTTAAGAGCCGTGCTAAAACAGTAAGACTAAAGACCCATACTAAAGTCCCTTTCCTCCGGGGTTTAGTGTGTTCTTGCATTGAAAGTGCCTTAAAACCTGTTTTTGCTGCTTGTTCTTTTCTAATATGGATCATGAAATTGTTAAATAAATCAATCTGTTCCAATGATCTGAGCTGTTAATCTCGAGCGTTCACTTTTTTTCTATGCCGTTCAGCTAGTATAAGATGGATGTTGAATTGATGCTCAAAGTTAAACATTTTTGTTAGTTCGAAAGTGCTCTGCGGCCCTTAGAATTATTGTTACCAATTTCCAAGACTCAAATGATTAAATGAGTTATTTTAACATTATTATTTCTAAATCCATGCCAAAAGACATTGGACCAAACAGTATGAGCTGTAAGCTATGGAACATTTGAAGGCTAATCTTTCAATGTTTTGCTTGCCACGGATAATTCTTTGTTTGTGTGATGTGTAATTTTTTTGTCAAATTATAATGTCCGAGGTCTCTAACCGCCATAAACATACCAATGGCCATGCCTTATTGCCTATATACGCCTAAAACTCTTAAATTAATGTGGTTTCCTTCTTGTACGTATTTTATAAGAACTAAATAATACAATTTTTGTTTGAATATTATTTTAGAGTTGCAGTCAGTTTACCAAATGTGCGGATTGTTTACGACAACCCGAATGCGGCTGGTGTGACTTGGAATCAATATCCCTTTCAGGCCTTGGCGTGTGCACTGCTGGCTCTTTAGACAACCCGAAAGAGGGTTCTTGCTCATTTGTTGACTATTCACGGATTGCAGATAGTTTTCTTGGACTAATAGGTTTAGGTGAGTTCCGTTTTTAATGGTCTCCTCTCTTGCAAAAATAAATTTTGAAGTCCACTGGTTTCAATAAATTAACAACAATATACATACTAGTTCATATGATGTTGGTGGATTTCATGGTAATGTGATATTGTTTCAAAATAAGTAGTAATCATGGTTGTGGCGTTGTGGCATCCATTGCAACCAAGTAAAAAACAAATTCTAGCACATAGTAACCGAAAATTCGAAAGTGCATTTTGAAAAAAAAAGTTTTAACCAAAATCCAGGTGATACAGTGACCGACCAAACACGGATATATAGTTTTGCATTTCTTTGCCATCTATTGGGGGACAAACATACTGTATTTATTAGCTGTTAGTTAGTGAAAGTTTAAAGTAAAGACAGACATAAATTTACAAAGGTTGAACAATAATGTGAATAGCATTTATGAACCTTTAGTGGTATTTTATTATTGTTAGGTTCTCAAATTCAGTATTTTTCTTTCTTATTATTAATACTATTATGATGTTGCTTAAGGAAACGCGACAAGTGGTTGGCGAAAGAGCAGCAATAAAATGGCAGCATTAATGGCACCTCCCGATGGGTATGCTAGATGGCATTATAGTAGCTGTCCGCCGGAAGATGAATGTAAAAATAATCATCATGACTGCAATCCTGTCTCAGAACGATGTGTTGATCAAGCCGATGGCTTTGATTGTATTTGTACGGATGGTTACAAGCCTGAAGGGTAATTCATTTCATATTACATTTATAAATTTTCTTTTACTTGCTTATTCTTATTTTTCTTATTTGGATTGTTATGATGACGCTTTTGCGTAATCTCATCATCGGAATCAAATCCCATGCCTGCTGCGGATGTATCAACCAGAGGTCTGGCTGCTTGTCTTTTTTTCATATTCTCAGAAGACATTAGGTTACAGGAAGAATGAACTGACCTAGCAAAAAGCAAACCACTGCGCAAAGTAACTGGATTAATTTTTTTTAGTCAACTATCTGTTGGCAACTACCTCCCATGTGACTCCGTTTTAAATTTGCACTTTTTTCAACCGATTAGTAATTTGTATGTAGAATAAAAAATAGAAGAGAATTCCTTAAAGAAAGGTTTGAAATACTTCGAAAATAAGGCCAAATTGAAATAAAAACTGCAACATAGAAATCGTCATCGTAAAAAAACCTTAACTAGAGGTTTACTGTCCCTCTTCTTTGGCAATAAGAAATATCATATTTTGAGTCAGCAGCCTGAGGTACTAGCCTACAGATGTGCTCTCCCTTTTTGTTTCTTTTTATGGCACTTGGTATTAACCAAGTGACATATAGCAGTCGCCAATTCTGTCGGTCTGTCTGTCGGTCCCGGTTTTGCTACTTTAGGCACTTCCAGGTAAGCTAGGACGATGAAATTTGGCAAGCGTATCAGGGACCGGACCATATTAAATTAGAAATAGTCGTTTTCCCGATTTGACCATCTGGGGGGGGGAGTAGGGGCCGGTTAATTCGGAAAGAATAGAAAAAATGCAGTATTTTTAGCTTATGAGCGGGTGATTGGATCTTAATGAAATTTGATGTTTGGAATGATGTTGTGTCTCAGAGCTCTTATTTTAAATCCCGACTGGGTCTGATGACATTGGGGGGAGTTGGAGGGGGGAACCTAAAATCTTGGAAAACACTTAGAGTAGAGGGATCGGGATGAAACTTGATGGGAAAAATAAGCGCAAGTCCCAGATACATGATTGACATAATCGGAACTGATTTGCTCTCTTTGGGGTAGTTGGGGGGGGGGAGTAATTGTTAAAAATTAGAAAAATGAGGTATTTTCAACTTACGAACGGGTGATCGGATCTCAATGAAATTTGATGTTTAGAAGGATATCGTGTCTTAGAGCTCTTATTTTAAATCCCGACCGGATCTGATGATGGGGGCGGGGAGTTGGGAGGGGGAAACCTAAAACTTGGAAAACACTTAGAGTGGAGGGATCGGGATGAAACATGGTTGGAAAAATAAACACAAGTCCTAGATAGATGATTGACATAAACGGAACGGATCCGCTCTCTTTTGGGTAGTTGGGGGGGGGGGGGGTATTTCTGAAAAAATAAAAAAAATGAGGTATTTTTAACTTACGAACGGGTGATCGGATCTCAATGAAATTTGATATTTAGAAGGATATCGTGGCTCAGAGCTCTTATTTTAAACCCGACCGGATCTGGTGACATTGGGGGGGGGGAGTTGGGAGGGAGAAACCTAAAAATTGGAAAACACTTAGAGTGGAGGGATCGGGATGAAACTTGGTGAAAAAAAAAACACGAGTCCTAGATACATGATTGACATAACCAGAACGGATCCGCTTCTTTGGGGTAGTTGGGGGGGGGGTTAATTCTGAATAATTAGAAAAAATGAGGTATTTTTAACTTACGAACGGGTGATTGGATCTCCATGAAATTTGATTTTTAGAAGGATATCGTGTCTCAAAGCTCTTATTTTAAATCCTGACCGGATCTGGTGACATGGGGGGAAGTTTGGGATGGGGAGACCTAAAATGATGGGAAACGCTTAGATTGGAGGGATTGGGATGAAACTTGGTTGGAAAAATAAGCAGAAGTCTTGCATACGTGATTTACATAATTAGAACGGATCCGCTCAATTGCGGGGGGGGGGGGTAATTCTGAAAAATAAGAAAAATGACGTATTTTTAACTTACGAAGGAGTGATCGGATCTTCATGAAACTTCATATTTAGAAGGACCTCGTAACTCCGATATCTTATTTTAAATCTCAACCAGAGATTGAGATGGGGGGCAGTTGGGGGGGACCGGAAATCTTAGAAAATACTTAAAGCGGTGAGATCAGGATGAAACTGGATGGGAAGAATAGAAACCTGTCTAAGATACGTGACTGACATAACTGGACTGGATCTGCTCTCTTTGGTGGAATTGGGGGGGGGGGTAATTTTGAAAATTGAGGTATTTGTAACTTACGAAAGAGTGACCAGATCTTAATGAAATTTGATATTTAGAAGGATCTTGTGCTTTAAAGTTCTAATTTCAAATTCCGACCAGATCCTGTGACATTCGGGGGAGTTGGAGGGGGGAACCGGAATTCTTGGAAAACATGAAAATTGTAGTATTTATATCTTACGAATAGATGATCGGATTGTAATGAAATTTGATTTTTAGAAGGAATTCATGTCTCAGAGCTCTTATTTCAAATCCCGACCAGATCTTTTGACATTGCGGGGATTTGGAGGGGGAAATCTTGGAAAAACACTTGGAGTGTAGGAATCGGGATGAAGCTTGGTGGATAGAATAAACCAATGTCCTTGATGCGTGATTGACAGAATCGTACTGGATTCGCTCTCTTTGGGGGAGTTGGGGGGAGGGGTTCAGTGATCTGGCGAGTTCGGTGCTTCTGGACGTGCTAGGGCGATGAAAATTGGTAGGCGTGTCAGGGAGCTGCACAATTTGACTTGTTAAAGTCGTTTTCCCAGATTCGACCATCTGGGGGGCAAAAGGGAGAGGAAAAATTAGAAAATATTAGGTATTTATAACTTACGAGTGGGTGATCGGATCTTAATGAATTTTGATATTTAGAAGGACTTTGTGACTCAGAGCTCTTATTTTAAATCTTGACCGGCATTAAGCCTCTTATTTTCCTTTTTAAATCAATCTATTGATTCATAGAATTTTGTTAGAGCTCATACCATATGATCTCTTGTTCTTAGCTCTTCTCGCCTCGTCACAAGTGCCATATTAGCTCTTAGCTCTTGTTTTTAGCTTAGGAAAAATAATATTAAACCATTGGTTGTAGAATATTGAAAATATCTAGATTTCTTTTTATAACTGATAAAATAGATTGCATTGCAGCAGAGTGCAGTGCTTTGCCAATGTATGCTGCAAAACATCAATATTTGCCCCAAATAGGGCAAAAAAGAAGGAGAATATAAATTCTGATATTTTCAATCTATTTGTTACAGTATACCTATACAGTTCTCTGTCTGGAAAACTGCGGGAAATCGCATTTTAGCACGAACATTGGCGAAAAGATGAGCTTTATTACGCAGAATTAGCAGATAATCAACGAAGATTTTCTAGAGTTGATAACAAATCAAAGGGTCAGGAACAAAGTAAAAGGACGTAGATAATTTGAAGACTTTCCATGATGGTGTAATATGAAGTAATACAAGTATTCTTAGTATTAGTTTAGTATTACTGCTGATGACGGTCACTGCATATGCGACCGAAATATCAAGTATTTTTTTGGAATTTGTCACTGTCTATTAAAAGATTTTATCCCTATTTGAACTTTTATTTAAGGTAAAAGGAAGATTTTCTTTATGCAGTTTTCTTGGCAAATAAGACATCTGACACCTTTTGAAGAATTTAAGGACAAATCCTCCCAGTGTCCTAAAAATAGCAGATATCCCAAATATATAATTAAAACTAAAGGAACTGGATATTCTATTTATAAACAAATATATCAACTGGTTATTTTTTTAAACTAGTTCAAGCTGAAGCTATATTTAGAATGAATCTTTATACCAATTTCTTAGTTTACGTTAACTTAAAATAAAAATCTGGAAATTAAAATTATGACCTATCCAGGATGAAGAAAACAAAGATGCAAGCTATGTGCAGCTGTTGCTGCTCCACACTGAGAAACGCTAATCCCTTCTTTCCTCCTGAATGACATACGTAGATCATGTTCAATATGAAAATAACTTCAAAAGGGCAACAATAACTGTAAATATAAGATCGATTTCTATTTTGGGTGGATTAAAGCTCCTGAATATCGGGATTTGCATGCGCTTCCAACATTTTAAAATTATATTCATCATGGGGGTGGATACAGCCTCGTGAGGAATTTCATTTAGTCAATCCTTAGCCCAGTTATATTCTTATAAAATTTCTTCTTTTCTTCTTTCTTTGCACAATTCTTGGCTATGAGTTTTACTCATGCATCGGAAGACGGGGTAGGGGAGGATTCTAGTTTCGTAAGAACCTTCTGCCTTCCATGTGGCTAAACTTCTTGCTTGAGTAAAGGATTTTACTGTAAAAACGATAACCTTTTAGCCTAGGATGTTGCTATACTGAGATCTACTTGATCTAGCCGTAAGGACTTTTCTTATGGACGGTGTTAACCTCTCAACCAAGGATGCTTATTATCGGGTCAAACCCTTGGAATACAATTGTACACTCTAATATCCCCAACTCCCTCCCACTTTTGTATAATCCTCCTAGTTTTTCCATTTTAAAAATGTCTTGGTGGAATTTATCCCCATGCATGTCACTCATCTTTCCTAAATAAGTAGGTAAAGAGTAAAAATGCGAGCAGAGAAAAATTCAGGATTTTTTCTATTCAGGATTACCATTAAAGCTATTTTATGTCTTGAGTAATCCATTTTTCAAGCAAATTCAGCTGAAATTGTTGGAATTTCAGATACTATATTAAGTAGCTTATCTGTTGCGTATGGACAAAATTATCTCTTTCTTTTTAACATATCCTTTATGTGTCAATAGTTGATGATGAATTGTGCCATACAAGTTAGTATGAATTAGATAAATGCCTTTTGTTGTTAGGTTGTTTTTTTTTAATTGCCCTGTTGAATTTTATCTTCTATTTATTGTTTGTTTTTTTTTGCACTGAGGAAGGCTAAGCTTAGATCTCGGCCGTAATGCTTTCTTTTTTTTCTCTTTTACCGGCTGTGAATTACTTCGTTTATTTTTCGCTGTTCCATGTTCGGTCTTCTTTTTTCTTTTTTTGTTGTTCCATGTTTGGTCGTTTTTTTTTTTTCGTTGTTCCATCCTTGGTCGTTTTTTGATATGATAGTGTATTGTTTGAGAAGAAAATAACATTTGATTATCCAAAGCTTTTTCCCCCCTACTTAGAACTGTATGTAAGCCTGTCTGCACCCAAGGTTGCATAAATGGTGACTGCACTGCTCCAAATATTTGCACCTGTCATTTTGGTTTTGTTGGAAAAAACTGCAGTCTTCAATGTGATTGCAATGGTCATAGTAACTGTGAAGGTCCCGATAACCTTGACACCTGCCTGGAATGTAGGAATAATACAATGGTGAGATTATGTCTTTTACAATGATTCTAACAATTTTTGTCTATTTATGTGTATTCCCAAGTTCGTCTTTAATTTTTTACCTTTTTTTAGGTTTATAGCCTCAACCTATCACAAAATCAGTTTATAATTTTTAAGATTCAAAGTGATCAGAGGGCGGATACCCTCCCTCCTCCCCACACACCGCGTATTTTCCTGAAACGCATCTGGTAGAAATATTGAGATGACCATTTCTTGTCGTAGAAACTTCTAAAAAGTCTCATTCAAATGGAAATTCAAGGGGCTAGTACCCCTTTTAATAGTCGAAAGTGATTAGAGGGCAGCAACTAACCCCTCTCACCTGCCCGCCATTTCCCCTAACACATACAATCAAAAATTTGAGATTGCCATATTGTTCAGTGTAGTTAAAGGGTCCGGAAATTATATATAACCTTAAGAGGGGGCTCATTGGATTGGTAATCAGAAGTTCTAGTACCCTTTTTAAGATTAAAAGTGATCAGAGGCTGTATATCCCCCCCCCATACCTCGTATTTTCCTGAAATATATCTGCTGGAAATTTTGAGATGACCATTTACTGTCGAAGAAACTTCAAAAAAGGCTCATTCGATTGGAATTTGAAAGGACCTTTTTTAATAGTCAAAATTGATTGGGGGGCAAAAAGCCCCCCTCTGCCCATCAATTCCCAAACCACATCTAATAAAAATTTTGAGATATCCCTTTTGTCCAGCGTAGTTGAAAGGTTTGGAAATTTTGTCTTTGAGGATGGCATCCCCCCCCCCCCAAGGCCTCCAGCGCAAAGTGTGTAAGTTATGCCTCGAGGGCGTATAAAGTTTTTACGGATAGGGTGGTTGTATAAACTCCGAAGGGGGCTCATTGGATTGGAACTCCATATGTGCTAGTTCCCTTTTTAGGAGTCAAAGTGATCGGGGGTACCTGCTCTCCCCCCCTACGCTGTATTTTCCACAAATGCATCCAGTAAAAAATTTTAAGATTAATAAATAATCTTAAATAATTTTTATTAATAATTAATTAATTAATTAATTTAAATTAATTTAATTAATAATTAATAATAATCTCCTCTGCCTGGAAATAAAAAATTCCAGTCAAAAATAGTCCAATGATCATATAATAAGGCCTTTGAGGTGGAGAGAATCCACCAGAATGTGGGGGGAAGTGCTGTAAGATATGCCTCAGGGGTTTATTAGGTTTTATGGAAAAGGTGGCCTTGCAAACTTTAGAAGAGGATCATTTGATTTGAAATGTATAGTTTTAGTTCCTTTTTAAAAGCCAAACATGATGGAGAGCATCTAACCCCATTCCCTGACATCCTTCACTTACCTTGGTAGTATTATTAGTAAAGACGGTGAAAGCAGTGAAGATGTTAAAAGTAGAATAGCCAAGGCTCAGGGTGTTTTTTTTTTTTTTTTTTTTTTTTCTCACAGTTAAAAAAGCTTGGAAGAATAGGAAGATAAGTCTGCAAACCAAGGTTAGAATATTGGAAATTACAGTGATGACAGTGGTCAAATATGGCTCAGAAGCATGGGCGCTCTGAAAAGCAGATGGAGATTTACTAGATGTTTTCCATAGAAATTGTCTACTGATTTTTCTGACTGACTGTGTTTCATACAGTAGGTTGCACGAAAAACGTGGTTCAATCCCGCTTTTTAGGGCTATAGGGGAAGGGTTGGTATGGCTTGGGTACTTTCTGCGGATGAAGGATGTCAGATTACCGAAGATTGTTCTTTTTGGCCAACCGTCTAGGGCTAAACGGAAAGCAGATCGTCTGGGGTGGGAGGATGTCATGGCGGGTAGTAGTAGTATATATTATTGAGAAAGGTATGTATGTTTTAACTTCACTTTCAAAGAAGACGAATGACGTTCAGATGAGACTGTCAGAGAATCTAAAGGGAAGTGTTGGAACTGAATCAAAACACACTATGTGTTTAAGGATTGTTAAAAGGGTGTTGCACAAGAAAAACTGAGTATATTAATTTGGAAAATTTATGAAACTATAAGGGAGATGATCAAAAAGGCAATATTTGCATGGTAACAATGCTACTACAACTACTACCACACTACTCCATTTACAGTTTTAGGGGTAAATTTGAACTAAATCAAAAGACGCTCTGTGCTTGCACGTTGTCAAAATAGAGTATCTCAAGGATCGGTTTGGTTATTAAGCTGGAACTTCCAGAGAATATACTTTAAGGGAAGTCATCTCACCAAAAGGCAATATGTGCACAGTACTGCTACTGCTTCATTTACTGCTACTGCCACTACTTCTATTGCAACTACTTGCAGGGCTAAGAGCATTGAGATGAAAATTTCAAGAAGTATATGAATGTACTGTATAGGTTATCAAACTGACATACGAGCAGTGGCTAATTGTATTAAGTTGAAACAGGAGTTAATGAGAAGGATGTTTGACTGACCAAAAGGGTGTAGGGTATTACTACTGCTGCTAGTAGTACTACCGCTATTCAGTACTATTACTAGTAATATCAATACTACTACTGTGACTACTATTACAACTATGCTCAAGGGTATGATGATGAAATTTTCAAGAAATTTGTCGGGGGGGGGATGAACTGAATCAGAGCACGCCCTCTGTGTGCATGTTGTCAAAAGGGTGTAACAGCAATATCTTAGGAACGTTTTCGGTGTGAAGTTGGAAACTAACAGGGCTTGTTTTGAGGGATGTTGAACTAACCAAAAAAAATATTTACATCCTAATGCTACTGCTTCTATTCATACTACTTTTACTGTTACTATTGTTATTAATTCTATTACTACTACTGCCACTAAAGCTTATGCTACTGCAATTATTTTTACTGCTACTGCTACTACTTCTACAGCTATTAAAACTAAAAATATTGAGGCAAAAAATTTGGAAAACATAGAAATCGCATGGAACTAATTCAAAACACACGATGTCCAAACAGATTATCAAGCAGATACTTCAGAAATGCTTCTGGGACGATTGATGGTATGTATAAAGCTGAGACTTTCAGCGTGTGTTGGATGGGATGTTGAAGGGGTTATGCGCATACTGCTACATATACTACTACAACTATTGCTACTTCGCAAGCTAAGGGTATTAAGATGAAGCTTTCAACTGCAGGACGTACAGGTCAGCCGAGATTGGTAACACTGACCATCGCCTCGTTGTAGCTAATATGCGACTGAGGCTCCAAGCCCAGCGCTCGCAACCTAGACCGACCAAGATTGATGTCTCTCGTCTCTCCGATCAAGAGATACGGTCCAAGTATGCCATTGATGTCTCGAACCGCTTCGACGCACTCCTGCCATTTGAAAGTTCTGAGGACGCATGGATCTCGTTTAAGAAGAATGTCCTGGAGTCAGCGACCGCAAATATTGGAAGGGCGAAGCGTGCTAAGAAAGCGTGGGTTCAGTTCGATACGCTTGACGTCATTGAGCAGAGACGCAAGGCAAGGCTTCTGGGCGACATGCCGACCTACAGGCGCCTCAATGGTGTCCGCAACAAGCTGATACAGCGAGACAAGAAACTGTTTGTGGAAAGGAAGGCAAACGAGCTGGAGGGCGCAGCCATGAAAGGGGACGTCGGGAGCCTCTACAAGCACCTCCGTGACCTCACAAGCGACAAAGCCCCCTCAGTTGCATCTGTTGTCTCTGCGGACGGCCAGCCACTTAGTGACGAGGCCGCTCAGGTCAGTCGATGGACAGACCACTTCTCAAGTCTCCTCAATGCCGATGCTGTAGCACAGACTGACCAGGAACTCGCACGCCTAGCTGCCAGCACTCAGGAAGTGCCGTCAAATGAACCAGAGACTTCCTTCACGACAGCAGAAATCCACTCTGCTTTGAAACGTCTAAAGAATAACAAAGCGGCAGGCGTATGCGGAGTATCCGCTGAGCTCCTGAAGTATGCTGGACCGGCGATGTTACTTTGGCTGCAAATGCTGTTTTCCGTGGTGTGGCGCACAGAATGGGTCCCGAAGGACTGGCGACTTGGCATAATCCTGCCCCTTTGGAAGAGAAAGGGGAGCAAGAGCATCTGCTCTAATTACAGAGGTATAACCCTTCTCTCAGTCCCTGGAAAGCTCTTTGCCATGACCCTGCTAGACAGATGCACGAGTATCCTCCGAAGAAAAAGGAGAGTTCAGCAGGCCGGATTTATGCCAGGGAGGTCCACTGTCGAACAAATCTTCACTATGCGCCAGTTAATTGAGAAAACTAGAGAATTCAGGAGGAACGCATACGTGGCCTTCGTAGACTTCAAAGCTGCTTTTGACTCCGTCGATCGCAACTCTGTTTGGCTAATACTTAGATCGACGGGTCTACCTGATAAATACTGCAAGCTTTTTGAAAAGCTGTACGAAGAGACCGAGAGTTGCGTCCAACTCAACGGAAAACGGAGCACGACATTCAATATCAAAACTGGCGTTCGCCAAGGGTGTGCCGCCGCCCCGGAATTGTTCAATTGTGTGATAGACTATGTGATGACAAGAACTACAAATCGCCTGCCCTTTGGTCTGCAGTTTGGAGATCGCATTCTGACGGATGCGGACTTCGCAGACGATCTTGCTCTTGTTGCCGACTCAATCGACCAGCTGACCGACGCTCTGGAAGTCCTGAAGGAAGAGGCAGCAAAAGTGGGGCTGAAAATCAACTGGCTCAAAACTAAGATTATGGCAATTGAACCCCCAGGTCCAGTCTCGCACCCTGATACCATAACTGTCTGCGGAACACTTGTTGAAGTCGTTAAAAACTTCACTTACCTCGGCTCTGTGCTGTCCAATGATGGCTCCGTAGACGAAGAGGTATGCAGCCGAATATCGAAAGCCTCTTCCATCGTCGGTAGACTCAACAGTCTATGGAGAATGCCGCACATCTCAAGGCGTACGAAAATGCGAATCTATAACGCATCCGTAAGCTCCGTCCTGCTCTACGCGGCGGAAACCTGGCCCCTCAAATCAACCATCCTTAAAATGATAGACGTCTGTCAGACGAAACAGCTTCGCCGGATCGAGGGATTCCGGTGGGATGATTTTGTAAGCAACGCAAGGTTGCTTACTCTCACCTCCCAGGTGCCATTCTCCGTCCAGATAGCGCAGAGGTCTCTCAGATGGTTTGGACACCTCCTACGAATGCCGACATCAACGCCAGCCCGAATAGTGTACGACTTCGACCCAAAAGCCCATGGCTGGTCTCGCCCGAGGGGCAGACCTCGGACAAGGTGGAAAGACAGCCTCGACAAATTCTTGGTGATGGCCAACATTGCTGTCGACGAGGCGCCTCATTTAGCAGCTGACCGGTCCGCCTGGAGAAGTCAAGTTGCGAAGCTCTCTACGCCGCACCCCATGCGGCAGGAGCCTTAAGTCAAAGTCAAGTTTTAAGAAAGATTCAGTCGGACGGTGAACTAAACCAAAACAGACTATGAGCATGTGGGCTTTCAAAAAGGTAGAAAAGCAATATGTTAAGAGCAACTTGTATTATTAATTTAGATCTTGAAGGGTAAGTTGTGGGGGACTTTGAACTAGCCAAAAGGAACTATATGTATGCTTTTAAACTACCACTACAGTCACTGCAACTAACGACTTTAAGGGCATTAAGATGAAGCTTATATCGAACGTTTCAATTCAACGAAAAAATAATATGCATGCAGGTTTTCAATGGAGCATATAAGCAATATCATAGGCAGAACCGCTTTATAATAGCTAGATATATCGTTAAAACTTTTAAAGAAGCAAATTCGATTCAAAATTAAACATTATTCGCGCTTTACTGAAAACAAAATATGTTTTAAATGTTTTCACTTCTTTTACTTTCATAATTTAAAAATTATCAAAACTTTAAGGAATAAATGTCAGTACATGTCAAAGAAGTACATGTCAATTAAACTGATTACTGAAACAATTAAACGATCATTTGTTTTTTGTTGTTTTTTATTTCAGTAAAGCGCAAATTATGTTCTGGTCTTGAGAAGGCATGGGGCTTATCAGCCCTGCTCATGTTAATTTTTTCTCGTTTTGAGTTTGACTTCGCTATTTATCGTAATTTCTGTTCATATCGAGTTTCATTTATTTATTGATAGTTTTACGGTTGAAAGATTATTTGACTGTATATCTGCTCGTTCTTGGCTTAATGGAGCTCTTTATTTTTCTTTGAAAAATTTGTCTTGTGGAAAAAGTTTTTGAAATTAACGTAAAAAGAGATATAAAAAGAAATAAATGTAAATATTGTAGTAATATAATAAAAAACATTAATCAAAAGAGCATTTGCAAGATTTAACATATAACAAAATGATACCACCTTATCCTGCTTCATAGCTTGTTTTCTTTTCTGTTTTTCTTGTATAAATCTGAAAATTGAAAAAAAAAATCTCGTGAGCTCTGCTCCATCTGTTTATAATGTTTTCTGCAAAACTACGTATGTATCGGATGCGCCAATCGGTCTTAGCAGCAAAAGAGACATTCAAAATTTAAAAATGTCTAGTTTGTATTATTGTCACAAGTTTTTACTAAATAATGGTGAAAAATACTTTTATTACTATTGTCATTTCTGACGCTATTTTTTTCATCATCTTTTTTTTGTTTCAGGGGAAACAGTGCAGTCAATGTAAACCGCTTTTTGTTGGTGACCCAAGAAATAATGGGCATTGCGTTTCCTGTTCTGATTACTGTAGCGGCCACACAGACATCTGTTTCAGCTATGGACTTTTCCAAACAAATTTTAGCAATGGTGTAAGTTGTTTTTTGTTCTATTTATTTATGTATAAAGCTATTTTTTCGTTTGTTTTTAGATATGTATGTGCTCAATTTTAAATTTTGTTCCAAAAGAACTAAAAAACGTTATTTAGTTGATAGGTGTCACAACGAGCTAATTTATCACTCGCTGCAAAAACCACCTAAGTTCTAACTCGGTGCCACTATTTGACAGAAAAACCTTGCCAGAAGCCTTTTATATATAATAAGAACGAGCCTGCTTCATCGGCTGTTTTCCCTTAAACACTGTGTCCCTGTTTTCCTAAAAAACACACACACACACACACACATGCATGCATAAACACGTACACAGGCACACACTCAACACACAGATACATGCACACACATTCACTCCCACACACTCAGACACACGTAATTTTTAGATGGGGGGGTATTTCTGTTGAAAAATGCCTCGTAGTATCTCCCCCTCCCTCCAAAAAAATAAATAAACGAATTTGCCCCCTATAAGTAAGCAGTTCCTATAAGAAAAAAAAATCGTGAATTAATTCCATTGGGCACCGAGGCACCTCCCAAATGCAATATGCTCAATGGTAATTTGGTCGAATTGGATTCTGTTGAGGAAAATACTCTTTCAAATTCCTGAAAGATATCTTTTGACTGGTTTATACTGCTCTTTGTAAACTAGGCTTACCTTTCAAATATTACAAAATGCTTTGGAATTTTGAATTGAGTGTATTTTGATGGTAAACTATTGACGGATTATGGGTTAATTTCGTGTAGAATCCAAAGTTTCGATATTTTATAGGGTGTTGCAATATTAGGAGCTAGAGGCCCCCTTCCGCTTCTCCTTCCGGGTTATTTTTTTTCGTATTTGGGGTCCCTAGAATTAAGTTTCATTTCACGTTGATAATGATGGAGATTTTCTTTCATTCTTTCTTTCTGTTTCATAAAGGTTAGCATTATTTTGCGATTTTACTTTCCCTTATTTTTAGTTAACTGATTTCAAGTTGGAACAACAGGATCTATCATACTGGAAGAATTTGATTAAAATTGGTCCAACTAGTGCTGCCATCTGCCTCGGTTGTCGGAACTTCACCATGGGAGATAAATGTGAAGATTGTACACCAGGGTATTTTCGAGGTCTAGATGATAAACGAAAAGTATGTAGAAGGTGAGTTTTTCCTCTTCTACCATTTGTTCTTTTTTCTTTTTTTCTTACTCTTCATATAACTAGCCATTGGGAAGATCCGTTTGGAGTTCAACTGACCATTAGGAGTTCAAAATTTAGCAACAGTTTTTTTTTTTTTTAATTTCCATTCAACGTCCCGTTTTAGTTTAAAATGGCACAATTGGACAGACTGGTGAGCAGTGAAAAAAGCCATCAGTCTCTGTATAAAATAAAGCCATTAAGTTTCTATAGAATATTGTGATGTGTGCTAAGCTAGAAATGAACATTAAAACACCAAAAAATTAACCATCTTCGCAATAAAACGAGGCTTACATGGAACCTTATGTGTTGGAGAATACCCTTAAATTTGGCTTGTCCCCATTAATTTTGTCCCCATTATGCAAGCGATAAATTAAGCTTTCATTTCTTTGCAGGTGTGAATGTCATGGTCATGGTGATCTATGTGACCCCATTTCTGGAGAAGGCTGTAATTGTCGTAACAACACGGAATCTGATCCACAGTGTCGTTTTGGTGGAGGATTTGTATCTTCTCGCATCAGTGGTCTATGGGGCTCTCAAAGTAAGCAGTTCCTCAATTGTAAAATCTCGAGGTTAAAATTCGGAATGGGCTCAGTCACATTTCAATCAATCACAACACTCACTCCTATCAGCTTTCTTATGGAGGGATTTAGTTAATGTTTCCTAAAATGCTAGGTACTTTCTTCTTTTCAAAAATCATATTCATAATACTCCCTGTTTGAAAAGCGTGATTAAATCGCGCTTTCTAGGGCTATAATGAGAGAAAGGTTGAGATGGCTAGGGCACGCTTTGTGGACGAAGGATGACAAGATTGCCGAAGATCGTTCTTTTCGGCCAACCGTCTTGGGCTAAACTGAAAGCAGATCGTCTGCGGTTGGGGTGGAAGGATGTCGTAAAGAAAGATTTAAGGGAAATCGAAACTTCCTAAGAGGGTGGAAAGAGAGAGGCTTTCAATAGATTAGGACGGAGGAGGAGCGTGCGAGACCGTGTTGGCCTCATGTGACTTGGTGCTGCGGTGAGTTTTTAGTTGTAGCAGTAGCAATAACTTATCTAACGTCACAACCACTATATTAAAAAAAACAACTCATTTACCACACTATCACACCTGGGTCTTATCGTTTTTTAATCCTTTTAGTGATGTCGCTAATTCTTCTTTACAAAATAAATGTTCCTTCAAATCTAAAGTTTGACAAGTTTGTTCATTCTTTTCTCTGTCTTTTCCTCTAACTCCATTCGCTCATTCTCAGAATGTTCTGTCCGTCTCTCTTTCTAACTCTTTCCTTCTCACTAATTGTGGCCCCGTTCTTATCCAACTGGGACAAGTCCAGGTGGATTATTCCCTTTCAATTTCTTAACATGTCAGTACAATATTTTACTATTATGTCGTCTGGCTGCATCTTCCAAATCTTCGGTAATTTCATCCATGGCCTCCACTTCACAACTCCTTAATTCATACTTGAATGCTTTCTCCACTTTCTTTACATTCCTCTCATTTTTATATGATCTGTCGAAATATCACTCAATAATAATTGTACAGGCCCCTCTTCCTGTCTACTAAACATACATCGTGGTTGCAGCAGTAGCTGCATCTTAGTAAAGGCCTCCACTACTAGCGGGGCACTGGAACATCATAGAGAGCTGTTTAAGAGCTTGTTTTAAAGAAAATTGCTACATCTAGTGTCTTTGCAATTATTAAAAAAAAATATATTTAACACAAAACCAATTTGAGAAAAAACTGCATCTTCGTATACAATATGAAGAATGACGTCATAATTAAAGGTTATAACCACAAGTGATGCTAAAGTAAAATATTTGAAAGGGTAAAGATGACAAGGTAGTCTTTAGCCGGCTTATTAGTGCCTACATCTAGTGCCTTTTCTAATTATCAAAAAATAACTTTTTTCTATTATAATATTTCATAATATTACAATATTTTGGACGTCCTTGATAGTTTCAACCCCAATAAATTGTTTGTTTTTTAATACACAACCAATTTGAGAAAAAAACTGCATCTTCGTATACAACATGAAGAATTACGTCATAATTGCTTGAACTATTGAACTTGAACTATTGGGTTTAAACTATCTTTTTTTTTTTCGATACAGCTTTTCTCCAGTATTGACTCTCGTGTGTGTAGTTTAATTTGAATTCTGAGAAAATCCTTTGTTGCATATCTATGCATATTTGGATGGAATCTCTTCTCCTTTTTATCCAAACCGCCTTTTTATGATGGGCTGTCTGTAACTAAAACGTTTCAGATGTGTGTGACTATGACATTAAGTACTAATCGAATCGATATTTTAAGTCTAGGTCAAAAGTTGGAAATTGTTTTTAATGGACCGTAATTCTCCTTCCTTCGACAATAAATGATGGGCAAAAACTAAGTTGATGTTTATTTTCTTTGTCGAAAAAAAACTTAATAATAGGAATCCTCGTCTCATAGGAATCCATGAAGTGAAAAACTGATGGAGAGGTTAAGGAAAAGTATTTTTGAGTATGCTCCTCAGAAAACGTTACATTTCCTGCCCCATGGCTCTCGCGTAACTTGTAGCGCAAAAAAGACATATCTTAAGAGTCATGTTTTTCGGCAATAGTATACTAAATTAAGGAGAACACAAACTAAATATGATTGTTTTTAAGTATGGTTGTGCATCGCCTACTGCTTTCCTTTTTGTTTCTTTTGCTAATAAAGGAAAAAAGATGGCCCAAGAACCAAGATTTTTCGAAGGAAACTTCAATCCACACTTCAAAGAAATTTAAGAGACAGAAAAAGGTATAGAGTACTAGAGAGTACTGGATCTCATTAGTCTCCACAGTTGCAGTCTCAAAGATAAGGTTCTAAAAAAGAATTATCAAACAGGAAATTTTGGACGTCCTTGATGGTTTCAACCCCAATAAATTGTTTGTTTTTTTTTGTTTTGGATATTTTGACCAGTAAAGTGAAGATCCATTTAACTTCGTATCTTTAAAATCCCAGCTTGTGACTAAATTTTATATGCAAAAAATAGCCATAGAATTCAGAGAATTTAAAGATTATTTGAAGGACATTGACGATAAAACCATTTCTTTTATATAAAATAATGACTATAAATAGTCGATAAAGTTTCACGGTCTTTTGTGAAATTTGAAAAGCATCAAAAGACGATAAATGTTAGAACTGGGGACTGGTTGAAGAAATATGTTCTCTGTGCACAAGTCCATGCCTTGAGTTACTGCAGCATGACTCGAACTTCAATCCTCCTTGGCAGGAGGAGTGTCCTATAGCCGCTAGTAGATTTGTAGTTATAGGTCTAATGATGTTACCTATCTCATATTACCCACTCAGTCCCAGCGGCGGACTCATAAATTATGGAAATATCTGATAGTTATTATTAATAATAGTTAAATTATGGAAATATCTGACAGTTATTTTTAGAAAGGTGTGAACTAATCAGAATTCCTTGGGCATGTAATTGACTTATCTTGATTTAGATTCCTGTATTTCGAAATTTTGCTCGGATTTGTATTAACTAGGCCAATAAATTAATAATAGAACCAATAATGGACGCTGCCAATCAGTTTATAAGTATTAACATAATATATATATATATAAACATGGAATTAGGTTATTTAGAATTTACTTACTCAGGCAGGAAGGATGGGGTGCATAGGCAAGGAGTAGGATTCATGATAAAAAAAAAAGGAAGTTGCCAAGTCTTGTTTAGGTTGGAAAATTAATAATAATGGAATGATAGTTGCTCATTTTTGACTAATTAGTGCAGTTTGTCAGTCATAGTAGTAAATGCCCCTGTAAAACCGACTGATGGAGATGGTTCTGATGAATTTTACTTACAGCTACAGGAACAAATTGTTAGGATCCCAGTCGAAAATATAGTATTTTATTAGGGGATTTTAATTTCTGGATCGGTAGAAATAAGAATAAATATTGTCCTAATCTTGGTAAATTCGGTATAGGAAAAGAAACTAGTAAAGGTTACAGACTGTTGGAATTTTGCAGGTTAAGCATTAATATGGTATTAATATGATATTAATATTCGTCTTTTAATAGTGACAGCGATTGTTTCTTTTGTTTTCACTATTTTGTTGCCTTTTTCTTCTTCTCTTCTCTTTTTCTCCGTATTCTGAGTTCTTCAATTTTATGTTTCTTCTCGTATTTCACCGTTGTTGTTGCTGTCACTTCAGGCTTATTCATCTTACAGGCATTTACAGAAGGATTGAAACCATTGTTGTTTCCGTTTGAAATTTACTTTTGCTTTGACTAAGAGACATATTCAGACATATTCTGGACCATTTTCAAAATATTTTTCCAACATTATGGTTTATATAATATCCCTTACATGAACTTCACCCCCTGAAATATTTCTTCTTTCTTTCTTTATCTAAATTTTCTAACAAGCATCGCTGAATTTTTAGTTCATTTTCGTGAATACCAACTCTTTTTCTTTTTTACAGCAGCATGGTAAGCATTGTAATTCTCGCCCTTGCTTATGCTCCGCAGACGCTAAACTAACACGTTCCTCCATTCCAATGTAAATTTGGTGTGTCTTCTAACCGCAGATTTCGTTGTTACATTTTCATTTGCAATTCAATACGAATCTTGCTTTTGCCTGTTCCATGCCTTAAAAAAAAAAAAAAAAAAAAAAAAAAAAAAAAAAAAAAAAAAAAAAAAAAAAAAAATCCAAAGCCGAACTGGCGTATCATGACAAAACAAAGAAATAAATTTGGAGACGATAAATGGGTGTAATATTATTTTTGGTTTATTGGTTAATCTTTTCTTAGAATGTATTGAAATGTTCACAATTCAGTGTTTTCGTCTGGCCCCTTGTTTCTGTGGTAGGTTTATGGATGGCATTTCATACCTTTGGAAACATGGAATTTAGTTCTTAAATTGATTTCTTGACCAGTTAAACAGGTTTTACAAAAAAAAATTCAGTGAAAAAGGAGTAATTATATCATTGGTTGATCAGGTATATATAACTTGTTCTCTAGAGTGTCTTAACAGTGAATTATTGTATTTGAGGGACATTTTTTTTCAACGGTTACCCGATTGAATTTATAAATTAAATGTTTAAAAATGATGAAGTAAGTATGAAGAAAAACCATAAAAACGAAGAGTATCAATCTTTTGACGCTTTATTTTGAAAAAGATGCGTTTCCTGACCTTGTATACCAGTCCTTAGTGAGTGCGCACATTATTGACACATCACACTGAAACTTGCTTCAAAATAATCAGGCCATTGGGTAACTTTCTAAATTCTGAGAAAGATAAAACTGGCTGTATTTTAGTGGGTGGAGTGTATAACATTCCTTGCTCGTGTGGTAAGTTTTACATCGATTGAACCTACCGACAGTTTGGGAAAGTTTTATTGGGTACCGAAATTCCATAGATAATGCTCTGAAATTTGTAAAGCCTCCCGAAACTTTTGTTTCGGCTTTAGGAAAACATATTTTTTATCATCTTGACCATGAAGCTACAATTTCTAATGAGAAAGGTTTTACTCAATGGGCTAGGGAAGCATTAGAAATAAAAACAAATCGCAGATTTGGCAATTAATAGGGACACTGGAAATTCAAATATTGGCTGTATTTATGACATCATTTTGAAAAATTAGTATATATTCAAAAAAAGGAAGTCTTCCAAAATCTCCAAACGAATAGATTAAATGAAAACCCCCAAAGATTGACAGCATTGGATGCTAACCGAGGGATTATTTCTAAATAGAATAATTAAGTTCATGTTGAATTTTGAATTTATAATCTCATGTTTGCCAATTACTTTTGTGTGTTCATGGAAGTAGCTGGCTATTTGTATATCTGAGCATTAATTGTATGTATTTTAGTGGGGTTGTGAATTTTCTTTTATTTAATGTTCTTTTAGTTTTAGATTATATTTGTTTGTTTTTTTCTCTCTCATTTTTTTTTTTTTTAATTTAAAGCTGAAGCTGCCATGTTGTGTACTGATGAAATATTTGTTTGATTGTTTCTCTTTTTTTCTTCATACTGGCCGTAGTCCCCTTTGCTGTCTCCAGATTTTTTCTTCATTTTCTATGCTTTTTGCTTTAGCTATTCAGAGTAGCTTATCATCTGGTGTAGTTTTGCATGCGCCATAGATACCAAAAACAATAAACGATACCACCCCTGAAAAAAATATGCAATTTTGGCGCTTTAAATGTATATAAATTTTTACGTCACTCATATGGAATTTGTCTTTCGAAATTGAGGCTCCAAGCGAATTTCTCCCAACTCGGGACCTCTCTAGATCGTGTTTTGAGGCCAGAAAATATCAGAGTGTCAATTTAAAAAAAAATGAAAATCTCGTTCATTTCAACATACAACGCTTTGAAATTCGTTAACTTATTAAGGTAAAAACTTAGCATGGAATTGTGTGTTCATTTAAATTGCATAAAAATTGAGTTTTTGTAAATTTGTTTTTCCTTTGTTAAAAGATCACCGTAACGTGAGCTCAAAATAATAAGATGCTGATAACTTTTTTTTTATATAGGGATTCATTTCTGACTAATTTAAAGCATTTTTTGGGAATGGTGATGCCTCTTATAGTTAGATCTGGATGACCAAATGAGTTTTTCCATTATTTCCTTATTTGCTTTTATTTCTTTCTTCTTCTTTTTTTAGATTCACAGCCCCCTGTTCCGTGTTGGGCATTGCAATGTGATAGATGTCGGGAATCTTTTCTTGGTAACCCAATAAATGGACATCAGTGCTATCGTCAAATGGCTGTTGATACAATCTACTGCTTTGACGCAGACACGCAAGGTAATTATTTTTCTTCCCCATGATTTTTGATCAAACAGTTCGTGGTAACGAACTCTGGTAAGGAGCGACCCGGCTCAATAGTAACCGAAACTCTAAAATTACGGATTTTTTTTATAACAATAGCTACATCAAAAGAATCGCATTTTCATGCTGATTTTAAATATACAATTTTCATTAAGTTTAGACTTACCCATCAAAAGTTAAGAGCCTGAGAAAATTTGCCTTGTTTTATAAAATAGGGGGAAATACCCCCTAAAAGTCATAGAATCTTAACGAAAATCTCACCATCAGATTCACAACATCACCATCAGATTCACACATCTACAAAAATGTGGAATTTTGCATTTTTTGCCACAAGACAGATCACAGGTGCGTATTTATTTGTTTTTTTCCCATGGGTAATCGTATCGATCCAGTTGTCCTAGAATGTCGTGAGAGGGCTCATTCTTTTTCCCAAAGTCACCGGATCAAAATTCCAAGATAGCCATTTTATTCAACATAGTCGAAAAACCTAATAACTATTTCTTTGGGGACGACTTACTCCCCCACAGTCCCTGTGGGAGAGGCTTGAAGTTACAAACTTTGACCAATATTTCCATATAGTAATGGTTATTCGGAAGTGTACATACGCTTTCAGGGCGATTTTTTTGGTTGGGGGAGGGGTTGAGGGGACGGGGTTACGCGGAGGGAACTTTTCATGGAGGAATTTGTCAAGAGGGAAAAAATTCCATGAAGGTTGCCCAGGAATTTTTAGCCTTTTTTTAAAGAACAATGAAAAATAGAATATGAAAAAGTTTTTTCAACTGAAAGTAAGGAGCAGATTTAAAACTTAAAATGAACAGAAATTATTATGCATATGAGGAGTTCACCTCCTCTTAATACCTCGCTCTTTATGCTAAAGTAATTTTATTAATTTCAATTATTTATTCTACGGCCTTTGTGATTCAGCAGTCATTCTTAAGGAATTGGGACAAAATTTAAGCTTTAGTGTAAAGAGCGAGGTATTGACGAGGGGATGAACCCCCTCATATATAGTAATAAAAACATACGAATTTATTCTAATAAAAACATACGAATATAGAAGTTCGTTACGTAAGTTAATTCGTAAGTTACGTATATTTTTACTAATAAAAATGTTCGTAAGAAATGAAAAGTTCTAGTTGCCTTTTTGAATAACCAAAACATTGGAGGGTAACTATGCCTACTCTCCGCTCCTTTTTTCCCAAAATCGTCCGATCAAAACTATGAGGAAGCCATTTAGCCCAAAAAATAAATTAATATGCAAATTACGTTTTAATTATTCATGTGCGGAGAGACAAAATCAAAACATGCATTAATTCAAAAATGTTCAGAAATTAAATTAAAAAAAAGTTTTTTAAATGAAAGTAAGGAGCGACATTAAAACTTAACACGAACAGAAATTACTCCGTATATGAAAGGGACTGTTCCCTCCTCAACGCCCCGCTCTTTATGCTAAAGTTTTTTACTGTTTTAAAAAGTAGAGTTGAGAGAAAGAGTCAAACTTTAGCGTAAATAGCGGGGCGTTGAGGAGGTAACAGTCCCTTTCATATATGGAGTAATTTCTGTTCGTTTTAAGTTTTAATGTCGCTCCTTACTTTCATTTTGAAAAACTTGTTTTTTTTATTGAATCTCTTAAAGGATCAGGTCGGCCAAAACTCTAATTGACCTGAGTGTCAAAATGAACAAAAAGGAAAAACTTTTAATGTGCCTGTGGAAAATTGGCTGCTTATCTTGTCTCTTTTTGGACCCTAAAAATCCCCAGCGTCGTCCAAGGTAAGAAAAAAATGTCTAAAAAGTACGAATAGAGTCCCCTTGACATTTAGTATGTTTATTTGTCTTTTTCTTTTGTGTTTTTCTGTACTTATTGTTCTAATAATATTTATGACTTATTTTGTTTTACTGGATAGTCGTCTCTATTAAAAAGGGGAGGGGGGCACATTCGTGTGGCATTGCACCATCAGTATTGAAATATTTTATACTTTCTTTTTTCTTTCATTTCCTGCAATTAACGAAATAAGTTGTCCTATAGACAAACCCTGGAGCTTTCGATCTTTTAGTTTAATGAATAAGTAATATGTGGTTGTAATCTTTCTCAACTAACTATTGAAAAAAAGAGATAGCCTTAACTGGTCTGTCGTGTGCTTTTTTCAGGGAAAAGCATTGTAAGACGTTTGTAAACAAATAATTTGTTTTGTATCCCTATGGGCAGTCTAATCTATGAAAAGAAACAATAAATCTAATGAAAAGCTGGTGTTTGAGTATTTACCCTATAAAACTCTTTTCAATTTGAAATACAAACTTCCCATTGCCATATGTCTTTATCTGCTGTATTATTGAAACATAAACGTAAATTTTGAGTCTGTGCTTGAAGATACACAAAAGTATTCAGAATATGCAAGGAATAGAAGACAAAAAAAAATAGTAACTAAAAATACTACAAAAACACAGACAATAGAAAAAATCATTATGTTCTTTTAAATGTGATTAATAAATGTTTTGTTTCTTTACCATGTTCTATACAGACGCACCTTTAGGAAGGGGATAAACCTACCCCCTAGATGTGGAAAAATACCTTTAGATTGAAATTTTGAAAATTAGCCTTGAAATTTTGAAAAATGCCTTTTTGTATATTAATGCAGAGAATAGAATAAATTCCTTGCTATCTCCCTGTACTTTCCCGAATTGGTACCCTTGGCTTATACTCCGATCACTGAAAATTGGTTATCGGTGATCTGATCGAAATAATTGCTTTTTCTATTTGATTTTTTTCCCTGTCGATCCAAATCCCCAGTTTTTTCCCAAAAATATAGAAACTATTTTCTTTTTCTCTAGTTGAGCTACTATAATTACTGGGACACCAGCGTTAATTTTGAAAATGGTCTTTTTATATTTTCAAGGAAAATAAGTGTCTCCACGAATTTCGATAATTATCGGTCTTTTTGCTTCTTTAATAAAAAAAAAAGAGGTACTTGTTATTATCGGAATACGGAACACACCCAATGAGTAAAGTTATGATAATCTTAATGAAAATACGATGAAATTATAAACCATTAGTTTGTATAATAATATAATTTAAACTATATTTGTGCACATTAGGTAGGTTTGGGGGTAAAGTAACCTTACCCCACCCCTTAATGTACAAATGTATAGCCTTAGTTATATAAGTCCACTAGAGTCTATCCCCTTTATTTGCCTTTGTGGCTGTGAAACTGGTTTTCATAGATCGTACGTTATCCTTATTATCCTTAGCAAATTATCCTTAGTATACTTTATCTTTAGACCTGTCCTCGGGGAATGCGTGGGTCATGTTAAATCTGAATCTATGGTTCTAGAACCTTTCCACTATGCTAAGATGGCTAGGCAACATAAAAGATCACTAGAAATAGTGATGAATCGTTAGGTGTGGTAACCCTGGCCTCACCATGTATATTTTCACGTTTTTGGGCTGGACCCTATGTTAATTACTACAGTCCTTGTTATAATGCTTGGAATAAGATACAAAGATGGTGATTTAGATCAAAGATGTAATTTAAAGATTGTAATCCAAAACACAATGCTTATTACCATACCAATCGGAGACCATAGGGGAATTTCAGGACTTCACCGATATAGAATGAAAGGAACCTCTCTTAAAAGAATTGAAAAATTTTGGCCGAGAGTACACTTCTTGTACTTTTTCCTTGTCCTCTGGTCCCTCCTCTCTTTTCCCCCAAGGAATGAGTCTAATAGCACGTATACGTACCTCATTCTGAATTAACCTTCCGTAGGGTTTGTATTCAGCTGCTTCTCATCGGTTCGTTTGAACCTCGTTGCTACCACCACTACTACTGCTACTAACTCATTGCAGTATCATACCTCCTGATGTCAACGCATCTGAACATCCTGTCTCTCCTCTCTAATCTGTTCAGCTTTCTCTTTACTCCTTCCCAAGAAGTTCCGGTTTTCTCAATTGATTGTAAAAAAATCTTCCCAAGTCAGTCGAATTTCTTAGTTTTCGTGCGGGCTGAAACGGACGGCCAAAAAGCGCAACTATCAATTACCTACCATCGTTCAGTTGAAGAACGAGGTCTTCCCATCTTAGCCTTCATTTATTGTAACCCTGCAAAGTGGGATCGAGCCACTTGGGATTTTTACAGCTTATTGATTAATATCGGTCAGTTAAACGAGTACATAACTATTTTTAGACAATTTTTTTTGCAACATCTTTACTGCACACACCATATTTACTTTTTCTCGTTACGGAACATCATCTCTTCATCCTCACTTATTTCTAGATTATGTCCCAACACCGCATTGCACTTCCCGGCTGAAGGGCCCCGAAACGAAAATTGGCATCGCTGGTTTGGACCTTAAAGGTCTAGTGCTGTCATACTTACTTACTATTTATTTATTTCTGGTTTAATTAATTTAGTATAGCAGGATTTTTTCCAGCCAACTGGTAGGCTCACTACTGTTGATAGATAACTAGGTTCTTTTGTACACTCAAGCTTCAACTCTGGATATTTGAAAAATTTGTAGTTTTTTTAAAAGGTTTTTTGACAGTCCATGAAAGCAGTTTCTGTTTTTTTTTTTTTTTTTTTTTTTTTTTATATATATATAAATTATAAGACATCCTGTCTCTCATCATAGATTACCTTGAGTTCCTACTTTAATTGTAATACAGTGCCGATTGTATCAACCATGGAGGCAAATTTTGATATTTTTGTGTACCCCCATAAATACTTATTGCATAATAAATTTCATATTCGAAATAAAACCAGTCTTCCTTCCATTTGAATCGTCATATGCAATACTTGAAGGTTTTTGGATATTTTTTCCCCTGTACCCTCCTCGACGCTTGTCTCATCTTTCCTAGGAATAAAGGGGAAGTAGCTGTCCACTTTGGCAGTGGACAAACTGCCGGGACGGGTTGGCAATGTAGAATAGAGTCAATCATACAAGCTGAGTTCCAAAAATAAAGTCTTGTATTGACTTAAAATGAAAAGCCATTTAAGTTGTATTTAGATATTACCAGTGCTTGTGAAAGAGCCTGTTTTTAGGATTTCATTGTGTGAATCTAAACGAACTGGTGGCTAATCGTTCTTTATGATAACAATATGGCATTCAGTCTAATCATTTCCTAAAAACTGATAGTGACTTTTGGAAGTGTTTTGGCTTTAGATAGCTAACATTTACTTATTGCTTGAATGTTCGATCTTAGCCTTGATCTCGTCTTGGCCTAAGCCAAAGGGTATATCTATTGTTTGCGTAATGCCACAGGAAAGTGGAAATAACGTTTCGTAATGTTTTTTTTCCGGGGTTTAGAATAGCAAAATATAAAAAAATTGAGAGTTTACCGCCCTGCAGCTGACTTGGGATGCATCATTTTTGCATGTATAGCGCATTCGAAGTATTACTTAGTGGTAGTCTTTCCCGATCTAATTTGTAAACTTTTGGTATCTGTCCTGTATTCCAATACATCCGTTCATGTAAATGAATGTACCATGTAAAATTAAGGTCTTTTACATACACACACACAAACAATATATATATATATATATATATATATATATATATATATATATATATATATATATATATATATATATATATATATATGTATATATATATGGACGCGGGTTCGAATCCCAGTGTACCCAATTGTTCAGTTCGGGACGAGAGTCAGTGGCGTGACTCTGTAAGCTTAGCCAGAGTCGACCCAGCTTTAAATGGGTACCTGGAGAAATCTGGGGAAGGTAAACAGGAAGGGTGTGCGAAAGCACAGGATGGTTGGCCACCCCCCATTGCACTTCCTGGCATATATATATATATATATATATATATATATATATATATATATATATATATATATATATATATATATATATATATATATATATATATATATATATATATATTGTTTCAATATGTGACGAAGGACTGGTTTGAATATCTTAATTAATTTTTGCACCTATTGAAAAAACGAGAGAAGAAATCCAGCAATAAGCAGTGCGACCTTTTTAATTAAATATTATCCTCCTATTTATTTTCTATTTTATTTTTGTATATACGGTTGTATCATTCTTATTATGCTATTATCATATTTATTTTTTCTGTATAGGGGTTGATATCACTTTTACATGTTATTTATATTAATGTTATTATAAATCGGGGACTCTCTCTTTGTGTGTGTTAGCCAATTTATTATCCTTGTAGCAGGATGCTTATTTCTTCCTGATTTTTCAATGATGAATCATTTTGAGTGATCTATTTTCTGCTTTAAGTGCATACTTGTTTTCTTCTAGAAAACTGCAATCTTAAGCCGAGTCATTTACAAGCAGAGAGCACTGTTTTGTTCGCTATTCAGCCCAAATTTATGAACGTGGATATCCGATTAATAGCAGATGCAACGCTTGGTTGTGTCGATGTGTTTGTAGCTCCTAAAGATGATGCTTTTGTTGTTAAATGGAGCCAGGAAACAAAAGTTCATACGGTAAGACCTGTGGTAAATTCTGGGTTCGCAGATACTTTTCTCTTTAACATCTTCAGTCTTTTGCTAAAGTTAGATAGACTCTGGGTCTGGTTTTATTGTATGAAATAAAAACAGAGGCTAATAGATCTTATTGTGTATTGTTGACAAGTGTCCGTAACTTCTAGCCTGAAAACAATAGTCAAACAGTTCTACATCAAAAGAATTGCATTTTAGTGCTGATTTCAAATATATAAGTTTCATCAAGTTTAGTCTTACCCATCAAAAGTTACGACCCTGAGAAAATTTGCCTTATTTTAGAAAATGGGGGGAAACAACCCCTAAAAGTAATAGAATCTTAACGAAAAACACACCATCAGATTCAGCGTAACAGAAAACCCTGTTGTAGAAGTTTCAAGCTCCTATCTACAAAAATGTGGAATTTTTTTTTCAGGGGTAATCGTATCGACCCATTGGTCCTAGAATCTTGCGATAGGGCTCATTCTAACGGAAATGAGAAGCTCTAGTGCCCTTTTTTAAGTGACCAAAAAAATTGGAGGACACCTAGGCCCCATCCCACGCTAAATATTTTCCCGAAGTAACCGGATCAAAATTCTGAGATAGCCATTTTAGTCAGCGTAGTCGAAAAAACTTATAACTGTGTCTTTGGGGACGACTTACTCCCCTACAGTCCCTGTGGGAGGGGCTACAAGTTACAAACTTTGACCAGTGCTTACATATAGTAATGATTATTGGGAAGTGTGCAGACGTTTTCAGGGGGACTTTGTGGTTGGGGGAGGGGTTGAGAAGAGGAGAATATGTTGGGGGAACTTTCCATGGAGGAATTTGTCATGGGGGAATAAAATTTCCACGCAGGGGGCGCAGGATTTTCTTGCATTATTTAAAAAAAAAAACAATGAAAAAATAAATATGAAAAAGATTTTTTCAACTGAAAGTAAGGAGCAGCATTAAATCTTCGAACGAACAGAAATTATTCCCCATATGAGGGGCTCACCTCCTCCTAATACCTCGCTCTTTACGCTAAAGTATTTTTAGTAATTTCAACTATTTATTCTACGGCTTTTGTGATTCAGGGGTCATTCTTAAGAAATTGGAACAACATTTAAGCTTTAGTGTAAAGAGTGAGGTACTGACAAGAGGGTGACCCGCCCCCCCCCCCATATACGTAATAAAAACATGCGAATACAGAAGTTCGTTACGTAAGCTAATTTGTAAGTTACGTATATCTATTACTAATAAAAACATTCGTAAAAAATTAAAAGTTCTAGTTGCCTTTTTAAGTAACCAAAAAATTGGAGGGCAACTAGGCGTCCTCCCCCGCTCCTTTTTTTCTGAAAATCATTCGATCAAAACTATGAGAAAGCCATTTAGCCAAAAACAATAAATATGCAAATTTCGTTTTATTTATTCATCTGCAGAGAGCCAAAATCAAAACATGCATTGATTCAAAAACACTCAGAAATTAAATAAAAAAAACAAGTTTTTTTCTGAAAGTAAGGAGCAACATTAAAACTTAAAAAGAACAGAAATTACTTCATATATGAAAGGAGCTGCCTCCTCGTCAACGCCCCGCTCTTTACGCTAAAGTTTGACTCTTTGTCCCTAACTCTACTTTTTAGAACAGTAAAAAACTTTAGCGTAAAGAGCGAGGCGTCGACGAGGAGGCAGCCCATTTCATGTACGAAGTAATTTCTGTTCGTTTTAAGTTTTAATGTCGCTCCTTACTTTCTGTTAAAAAAAAACTAGTTCTTTTATATTTAATTGGACATTATGTAACGGGAATCCATGCATGTATTTCTCCAATGTACGATAAGAGTCAGTTGGTTTCTGATGGTCACAAGAGAGTTTGCGTTTACTATTCAGCTATGAATTTGGTTAACTTGGTAGAAGACTTGAGAGCCAAGACTGATAGTGTTTGTAAGAGACACGGCTGGCATAACTTTTTCAGAGCTGTATAAAAATGATTAATTTTATCCAGCAGACTCTTTGGCCAGTTTCTTTTATGAAAATAGAAAGGAATTTGACACTGATAGAATAAGTCATTAATGGAAACTGACAAGTGGTCATACTACCCACTTTTCAAACCGTGGCTATGCACTGTGGAACCCTTGCAATTTTGAATTATTGTGATATTGGAAAACCTTTATTTAGAAAGCATTTTTAAATAATGTAGCTCAAAGAGTGAGGTTATGGCAGTAAAAATTCGAAATAAATTGTAAAAAAAAAAAATGGATCCATATCGTCTCATGTTAAATTGTTGAATATTAAACCCTCATATTTTACCCATTTTTTTATTATATTACAGATTTTATTCGGATTTCAAATATTCTATCATCGTAGGTACACATTTTTCCGCGATCATCTTTATTGGCTTTGAGACCATTTTATCAGCATGTGTGGCTTTTAATAAGAGACTGATTAAATAATGACCCTTATCGACTACAAAGTTCTTTTGTCGTTAGTCCTGCGGCATGTAGGATTAAATATTGGGCCATATATGTCCAGGCAAAGATCAATTCAGGGGTTCACCACAAGACTCCTGTAAGTGACAGCCGTAATTGCTTGATTCACAATTTGAGTTTGAATGGATAAATTGAACGGTGTTTTTTAAATAAGTTTATGGTAATCCGCTTGGAGTCTGTCGAGACGAATTCTTGAACCCGATTCTGTTTAACACATCTTAACGCGGGAGATGAGGGACAGCGGGTTTAGGAATTGGTTATTCGTTTCTCTGACAGTCTTTCGAAACCCTTTTCCTTAATTTTTATTGGAATTATCTGTTACAAGTTTGTTTCCAAATTGTTGGAAATTTAAGCATAGCAGGACCTCAGTACAAAATGGATATGTTCCTTATTGAGAAAATATAAAAAAATAATAAACAAATAAAATAAAAAAGAAAAAAAAGAAACGGAGACTTTATTCGTATTATATATTTGTGTCCCTCCAGGACCTTTCTGATTTTTATTTTGTTTATTTTTTCCTTTTTCATTGATTTTCAGTAGTACACTTAATTCTGGACATAGTCAAGCGTGCGATACTACCCCCAAGTGGATATTAGTATCGCTACATATTGAGTCCAGCATGGCACATCAATTTTTGCCTTTTCTTAATCTTTTTATTCAAGATATATATTAAACCAAAGCATAAAATTTGGACTATCCTAAGTTGTAGACACCTCTGATCAACAGGAAATGAAAGCTGCTCTGATAGGCAGCTGATTCCGCCGTTGATGGTTGGGTCAGGCAGAACTAGCCCAACATCTTTTCTTTTAAGGCCGTGATTAAGTGAACTGATGGAACTCGAAATTTAAAAAGTACTCAAGTATTCATTGGCGGAAGATGCCGCTTTTAATATCAGGCCATAGCTTCTTGAAGATGCTACAAAATGTTTGAAAGGATTTTGCTCTATTTCCTCTAATTGCTTAGGAATCTTAGAAAATGTCTAGGTCTTTTTCACAAGTGTACTCTATGAAGGATATTGTTTTTAGAACAAAATCGGTACTATCACGAGCAGAAGACAATAACCTGTAAGATGATTGGAAACATTTTTCGATGTATTTTCCTGTTTTCTAACAGTCCCCTAGAATATTTTCAGCTACCTGAAATTTTTACAAGTCGGTTGCCACAAAGAATCATTTCAGATCGCCGATAATAGCCCCTAGAGACCAAAATGACAAGCTGGTATAATCAACTGCTTGTTAATAGAGTGTGAAATTTTCACAAATTATTTCAATGCAATGAAGAAACCTAGAAATGAGAAATAGTCAGTAGCCTTCCGTAAAGTTGTGCACACAAAGCTGAAATCATGGGGAAAATTAAATCAAAGCGAGGTATGCAACTGCGAAACTGCGAAAAATTTGGGGAAAGGCGAGTGGATAAAGAATCGAAAAGAGGCTTAGGCGGACTGTTGCATGGAAGTTGGAAAGAATGGACTGGTCAACCTCAAACGAGGCCACGACTACTTTTACCAAGTACAATGTCAGCTTGAATGTGCTCAGCTAGATACTTGCTTTTTCATGATTTTTACCCAGAAAGACTTCTACATTGAAAAGATAGACCGCGATCCAGGCTTTTGGACCGATAAGATTTTTCCCAAGCTAAAAGGATTCTTCATGGATGCTTTGATCCCAGAGTTCCACGGGGGCTTCCAATACGAGAGCCGTACTTATAAGATTAATCGTCTAGTACCGGTAACAGGAAAATTCATTTTCCTTACATTCTATCCTTCTTTGTATTTACATACTTAATTGTATTGTCATTTGAAATAAAATACCTTTGTTTATATTGCTTGTCCTCCAACTTTATCAAACAGTTCGTGGTAACGAACTGTAGTAAAGAGCGACCAGCTCAACAGTAACCAAAACTCTAAAAAATGGAAGTTTTGATACCAATAGCTACATCAAAAGAATCGCATTTTAATGCTGATTTTAAATACATAATTTTCATCAAGTTTAATCTTACCCATCAAAAGTTACGAGCCTGAGAAAATTTGCTTTATTTTAGAAAATAGGGACAAACAACCCCTAAAAGTCATAGTACCTTACTGTAGAAGTTTCAATCTCCTATCTACCAAAATATGGAATTTTGTATTTTTTGTCAGAAGGCAGATCACAGATGCGTGTTTATTTGTTTTTTTTGTTTGTTTTTTTTTTCAGGGGTGATCGAATCGACCCAGTGGTCCTAGAATGTTGCAAAAGGGCTCATTCTAACGGAAATGAGAAGTTCCAGTGCCTTTTTTAAGTGACCAAAAAATCGGAGGGCAAATAGGCCCCCGTCCCACGCTAAGTATTTTCCCAAAGTAACCGGAACAAAATTCGGAGATAGCCATTTTATTCAGCGTAGTCGAAAATCCTTATAACTATGTCTTTTGGGACGACTTATTCCCCCACAGTCACCGTAGGAGGGGCTACAAGTTACAAACACTGACCAGTGCTTACATATAGTAATGATTATTGGGAAGTGTACAGACGTTTTCAGGGGCGTTTTCATTTGGTTGGGGGCAGGGGTTGAGAAGAGAGGGATATGCTGGGTGAACTTTTCATGGGGGAAGAAAATTTCCATGAAGGGAGCGCAGGATTTTCTAGCATTATTTAAAAAAAAACAATGAAAAGATAAATATGACAAAGTTTCTTCAACTGAAAGTAAGGAGCAGCATTAAAACTTAAAAGGAACAGAAATTATTGCGCATATGAGGGGCTCACCTCCTCCTAATACCTCGCTCTTTACGTTAAAGTATTTTTAGAAATTTCAACTATTTATTCTACGGCTTTTGTGATTCAGGGGTCATTCTTAAGAAATCGGGACAAAATTTAAGCTTTAGCGTGAAGAGCGAGGTACTGACGAGGGGGTGAACCCCCTCATATATGTAATAAAAATATGAGAATACAGAAGTTCCTTACGTGAGCTAATTTGTAAGTTACGTAAATCTTTAACTAATAAAATTAATTTTTACTAATAAAAAAATTCGTAAAAAATTAGAAGTTCTAGTTGCCTTTTTAGGTTACCAAATAATCGGAGGGTAACTAGACCTCCTTCCCCGCTCCTTTTTTTCTCAAAATCATTCGATCAAAACTATGAGAAAGCCATTTAGCCAAAAAAAATAAATATGCAAATTTCGTTTTAATTATTCATCTGCGGAGAGCATAAATCAAAACATGCATTGATTAAAAAACGTTCAGAAATTAAATTAAATAAAAACAAGTGTTTTTTAACTTAAAGTAAGGAGTGACATTAAAACATGAAACGAACAGAAATTTCTTCATATATGAAAGGGGCTGCTTCCTCATCAACGCCCCGCTCTTCACGCTAAAGTCTGACTCTTTCTCTTAACTCTATTTTTTAAAACAGTAAAAAAACTTCAGCGTAAAGAGCGGGGCGTTCACGAGGAAGCAGTCCCTTTCATATACGAAGTAATTTCTGTTGGTTTTAAGTTTTAATGTCACTCCTTACTTTCAGTCATTTTTTTTTTATTTAATTTATAAGAAACCTTTGGTTTTCTAAGAATCCTCGAAGAAAGCTTTCAACTAATTTTGGTATTTAGTTTTGAATTAATCAACTGAGGTATTTTAAATAGCCTATCCCTAGGAAAAAAAGTGGAAAAAGCAATAAATTTTAAAATGCACTCTATGCATGCCGTCAATGTTGCATATACATGGGCATTTTGTACTTGAGAATGATAGTGCTCTTTTGCTCATTTTCTCTTCTCCCTTGGTCGGTAACCAAGCTTTGCAAGACGCAGCCAAATATATTACTATTTCTCGGCTGAAGCATCTCACCAAAGGAAGCTGTCAATCGAAACTTTTGACAAGACTTGATAATTGGTGCTATTTTAAGTTTTGACAACCGACGGTCTCTAGAGAATTAAAAGACAGAAGGCTAACCAAATTTCAATTTTGAAGCTCGATGTTTTCAAGTTTACTTAATCACGGCCTTAATGAATAATACAGACTTGCCACTGTTAACAAGTTTGTTGAAATTACTCTTCAAGAACTCAACAAGAACTCAACTTCTAGACCTCTCTTGTATCATTGGCATTATCTTCACAGTTGCTTTACTAAAGCAGGTAGACTACTTTGATAATAAAATTGTTGTCTGATTTTCCCTTTAGTAATGACACAACTTACTTAAATTAAAATTGTTCAGCACCATCCGGCAGTTGACCTGCCTGTTCGATGTCCTCTGTTTTCTTGATGAGTGAGTAGTCGGTTGATCTTTAAGTTATGTTGACCACTCAGAAAATGCGTTAAATTTGCTGTTGTGTTTCTCCCAGGACTTGTCAACTCTGTTTTTGAACAGTTCTGCTAAAATGTAACAATTCTCTTTGATTTTCATTGAATATTCTGTGATATCGTCTCTTAAAGGTTTCAAATCATAATCTAACATTAGCTGAGTGTCTCCATCACCAAAGAGGGCTTTTCATGTAGTAGCTGAAGCTGGGAATTTCTTTTTTTAGTATGGCTAGTTTCTTATCCCTTATAGATTTTGAGGCTTTCTTTGCTTAATGATGATGATGATTTTATTAAGTGGTTAAACCTTTACAAGTATTTCACTGCTAAATGTCTACAGACTAACACTAAAAAGAAAGAGAAAAAAACTAGAATGAATGAAACTAATGAATGCTACAATCAGAGGCAACAATCATGTATAAATATCAAATTTTAACATCAAACCAGTCTTCTAGTTGAATACTAAAATCTGTTCAAACATTTCCTTAATAAATAACGACGAGGACCACACTGCCTTTCCATCATAAACACCAAAAAACAAGAAGAACAATAGGGAATTTCTCAAGACAGTGGGAAACAAATTAGAATGAATGTTTTGAAAAAATGTTCATTTTAGTTTTATTGATTTTATCCTCTTGTAAGTTGTTTTTTCTTATTTGTATTGCTGAGGACGGCCCTTGGACATAGGGCCGAAATATTCACTCTAATTTGTTTCCCACTGTCTTGAGAAATTCCCTATTGTTCTTCTTTTTTTTTTTTTTTGTTTATTTCCTTAATACTTTATCAGAAACTACTTAACTAGGACAAAATGGGAAATTAATTCCTAGAGGTTGCTTGCTTTGCTTGCCTCTGATATCTTTTTGTCTCAAACTCTGCTTTAACTTGAGCTTCCACTAGCGTTTCAGTCAATTCTCTGGTTTTTATCTTTTTCTTAGCCCTGGTATTCGTACTAGCCAGTTAAGTATACGCCATTTGAAATGGGCAAAGCTACTCCGGTGAAACAATGTCTGAACATGTAGGATTGGTTCCAGGGAAGATATTAAGATCATCCTAAGTTGGGCTTCTTTTTGCTGCGTCGGGAATCAGACGCTCAGAAACATAAAGATCTTATTTTCCACAAAGAAGAGGAAAAGAGAGAAAGAGTGAGAGAAGAGGAATAGAACAGGAACAAGAAAAGGAAAACCATTCAACCCTAACCGTCATTAGTGAGACTGTTGATAAAGTTTAACAGCTTATTTGATGGTACTATTCTTAGTAAGCAAATCACATAATTGTTTTCAGAAATTTCAAATACAACGCAAGTCATTAGTGTCATCGGTCAACCATTGGGTACTATGACCTGTGTCATAATAGCCTTTACAAACTGTATCCTAGTACCAGACTCTCCATTTTGTTTGGGATATGCATTTCCTCCTAGATGGTATGCCAATGTAATGATTTCTCAACTTCTCATGCTGAATAAAGACCTAACCTAACGCCCAGCAAAATTAGTTAGCCTATGTCATACCACTTCGTCCACACTGAAGTTTGTTGCTGGATAGAAGAAAAACTCACTTTGAGGGTCAAAAAATTTGTTTATCACCGAGTTTAAGTTTTCACTGGGTAATTTCTCCTTGAGACTCGTTTCTCTTTTGCATTATAGATGTCTCTCAACTCTTGCCAGAACAGATTAATAAGATTAATACAACCTATAGATCAGTAGTTCTAAGAGTGTTTCTTACTACCCCCCATGTCGTTATACCCGACTCTCGCCTAATTATTATTTTTAAGTGTTGGAGTAATAAAATAGGGTAGAATTTGAACTGGTCGTTAGATTTGACATTGAGACATTTTTTTTTTTTTGGAAATGAAAACTTTCACCTAAGATTTCAAAAACTTAGTCATAGGATATACCACAGAGTAGCAAAGCAGAACATGACAGGATTATTATTTCTAATAAGATATACCTTTTATGTACTGGTTTATGAGATGTTAAGTTGCCCTTCCCTTACTTATATAGATCCACTGACCTCTACCTAATAGCTAGTACGTAACTATGTAATTTTGAATGATCAATAATATTGTTTGAAAATTGTCTATAACAGGTGTTCGTTTCGTATTAACTGCATATGTGTTTAGCGGCAAATCACCACTGCCTGATAGTGCATGAAACTGGGAGGTTTATTTATTCTGCATTTCTAGACCAACTAAACCAGGCTATCTTAGAATTTCAATTGATATTAAGCCTACATTAGCCCTGTTTGGGCCCGTATTGTACTGTTTTATGGCTTAATGTAGCAGAAATTGGCACATTGTCGCGGCAAACTTATTTGGTTAACACAGTAGAGGTAATATACAGTAGCAAAATGTTTCTCCAAGCAGGACTCACATTTCTTAGCGCGCAATTTGGGAAGTTTTCCGAACCATCACAGCCATAGTTCCAATTGCTACTTGGTTTTCCATCGGAAACATTTGTCATTGCGCGTGTGCGAAGGCGGCGTCATGAAGCTTGTATGGTTTTAGATGCGCTTCTGTATATTACCTCTACAGTGTTCGTTAGTTAGAAGGGGGCAAAATTCTGTTTTTTTTTATAATATGAAATTAATTGTAGAGCTAAGGGTAGGAAAATGAATTGATTCACACAGGTGATACTAGTTAAAAAAAAAGAATCTTTTTGATGAATATACGGAATAGAAAGCTTAAATGAAAAATTTTGTAATGTTTTCTATTTACAAAAATTAATTTCAATATTAAAAAAAAATTATATAATAAAAAAATTCAATGTAGACGTTTGTTAAGCTCTGTCCTTTCTATTCAATCCTACACTTCGATGGACTAATCTAAAACTTACCTTGGCGTCACTGTAACGAGGCTTCTCATTGATTGTTGATCTAGGCGGCCATATAACAAAACACCTTTGGTGGAGATAGATACTATTAGATCCTTTAATTCTTTTCAATTTATTCAGGTTGATGTTGATTCGAAGTATGTACTACCAGAGAATATTGGCATAGCAAACATAAGTCAAAGTGAACGGTACACATTAGCATATCGCGTTCTGGAGCACAAGAGCAGCAAATTGCTGACATTCGTGACTGTAGATGATCCCTTGAGTATTGTGATAGTACGAAACTTAACTAATCGTTTAGTATTAACTCTTCCGCAATCAAAACACGACTTAAGATCCACTCGTTTTTATGTGATTATTAGATCGGTACAAAACCAGTCTGCACATGGTTTTTTATTCTTCCGGCAAGATCAGCCAAGAATCGATCTATTTGTGTTTTTTAGTGTTTTCTTCTCCTTCTTCTTTCTATTCTTGGCAGCGTCTGTGATTGCGTGGAATATCAAAAGTGCTATAGATGCACGACGAGCAAGAACCCGCTACGTTCAAGAAATGCAAACAATGGCACGTAGGCCATTTGGTAAAGTTTCTGTAGTTTTTGAACTACTTGGATCTCCAAAGCAAGAAAGTCCAAAAAGTGAAATTGAGTACTGTAGTATTATTGCTTGTCGTGACTCAGGAATTTGGCCTATTGCTAGTGAGCCGATTGGTGATGGCAGGGCTGCTATTGATACTGTGTTGGTTGATTTACCAGGTGGCAAAGAAGCACCGTCCCGGCTGCTCCTTGGCTCCAGTTTTGTGCTGAACGGATCTGGAACTGCTGATGCAGTATTCAGACGTAAACCCAGAAGAAACTTTAAAGTTAGGTTTAGAAGACAAATTACTTAGTAAATATGTAAAGTAATTAAGAACATAGCTTATATTGAGTTAAACCCGTGCATGCCCTTGATATGGTTAAACGCTGTAAACAATAGTTTTTTTTTACCCTCAATTTAGCATTAATATCTCGCAATCTATTCATCTAGTATACAGCTAGAAATATTCCTAATTAATGGACAGTAATGTGCCGAGAGCAAGCCTAACTGAGTGGATGGTACGCTGAACTTGCGATCCTATATCTTTCGGAACGAGCATTCGGACCCTGGTGTTGCAAAATTAGCCGACGTGAGTCCGGGAGCTTGTAGATAAATAAATTCCCATGGAACATCTCAATTTCAGATGCCAGGTGAGACGATAAAATCCCTGGTTTCTGCTGCTGTAAGGATTTTATAATTTATGTGCTTGAGAATGTACCTTCTATCAAGATAAAAATCCGTTTTATTGGTCTTGAGCATTTTTATCGGTAGATAAAAGTCTATGATTATTTAAGTAAAAAAAGGTTTGGGTGAATTGGGGTGAAAGACTTTTTTTTTACTTTTTGCATTGCTCAAAAGTATTTCTCAAGTTTGGGTGAAAGACTTTTTTGGGGACTCAATTGAAAGACTTTTCTCAGTTGGGGTGAAAGACTTTTTTTTTTTTTCATTGCTCAAAAGCATTTCTCAAGTTTGACAGAAAAAGGAAGAATATACTATTTATGATGGCGCAACACAAAAGAAAACTCTTAAAAATCGGTATATTAATATATATATATATATATATATATATATATATATATATATATATATATATATATATATATATATATATATATATATATATATATTTATACTTGGTTTGGTAAAGAAATGTCCTCAGTAATGGTCCATCAGATATGGTCTTCAGTAAAGAAATTGACTATTAAACACTATGAATTCACCTTTTCCGATTTTTTAAAATAAAAATATGTAGAAAACTAATGAAGTGGGAATTCAATCGCAAAAAATTCATAAGTTAAAATCATAATTTGTCTGAAACATGATGGCACTGTTGGAGTTGAAGATGTTTTATTGATTGATTGATTTTTTACATTCAACCGGTCGACAGAAAATACAAAAAAAGATAAATGTAATTGTTTGAAATTATGCCAATTTTACTGACTGAAGTAAAAAAAGGATTTGTAATAAGTCAAATTACAAATGGCTTTAATTTGACAAAATTCACCAAAAAATTAAAGGGAAATGGAAGAAGTTTTATTTTGGGCACTGTGCATTGGGGTAATTCCAATGGAAGAAATTGAAGACACTTCTCATAAAATATAAACGGTGACCCAAATAATTTGGTACTTGTATCATTTAAGCTGAATCATTTTAGTTCAATTATAAATGAGTTTCACTGCACAGATAAGAGTTAAGACAGAATAAATTAATCGTTTTGATTAATGTCACTTGATTTTTATATCAGTTCTGACGTATTCAACACAATCTTTAACATTCACATAACATGACTTAGTTGACATAACACATTTTAATGTCAGTTTTATTTTGAAAGATAACTGTCAACTCTAATTGATGCTTAACGATGCAGTTTCGAAAAAAAATTAGAAGACATGTCGAAGAATGATAACGTTTCAAAAGCTAGGAATCGTCTTAAAAGTCATTGTGTTTAGTTTTTAAGTTATAACATTAGCATGGTTATAGACCTTATTAACTACGGTTTGGGACTTCAGATTATTATTGTAAGACTGTAAATTAATGAATAAATTTGGTAAATTATTGAATCTGAAGGTTTGCTGTTCTTTGTCTCTTCACATAATAAAGTAACATGGTACGATTTGGTGTGATGGGCTATGGGTATGTATCATTTCTTGATTAAATTACTCGATGTCCTTTAAAATATTCCGTTTTTATGATTGGGTAGCAAGGATGAAACACATAGCTTTGTTTGGTACCAACCTACAACATCGCCACCGAATTGCAAAGAAAGCGGAGCAATCTGAGCATGAAAAAGTTCCTGGGTTTCGTTGCCCATTTACAAAAACGGCGCCAAATTTCATCGCAACCATAAAAAAATCCTCAATCCTTTTCTTCTCTTAGAGCTAAAAAAATGGTAATAACAAATATTTAATAATAAAACAACTTCATAATTTAATAATGAAAGAATTCAAAATGTTATTAAAAAGTTTTTAATTAAATTACAATAAAAAAATAAAATAAATGGACTTAATACTAATAGCAAAAGAACTAAATAATAAGTTGAGATCAATCATGGACTACTGATAACCTGTAGTTGACTATTGGTGCCCATGATGTTTACTTTTGAAAATCTTGTGCAAAGGGCACTGTTTTTGTACCACTATCGTTTGTCCACTGAGATGTTGAAATTGGTGCCAGAAAAAGCTATGTGTGTCCGGTCCTTTAGATATTAAAATCAAACAAAGTATACTGTTTCTTGTAATTGTTTCTTTATATGATTTTTATTTCAAAATTAGCTAGAGTTTCTGTCATATTCTTGCACAGTTTGTTTGTCACTTGTTTATCCCTTCATTTTTTCATCAGTGTTAACCGACCTTATATTCTGCCCACGATCTCAACATGAGCAATACTTTAAACGTTTAAGTATTTCTTTCATCCCCTGAACAAAGAAAGTGTAGGGTGCAGGAAAAATTCGTGTCAGTATTATTTCATATCTGCAGTAAAACTGCTTTCGTTATTTTGGAACAAATTTTATTCAAAATGTCTATGCAAAATAACCATGTAATTAAATTATAGCACTCTGTTTCATTCCGAAAGATAATTTGATTTTGATAAACCCTGATCTGGAATTTTAGGAAGCAATCTGTAGTGTTTGCGAAGTTTTTTTTTTCATTTTTAGGTTTCTACGATGTTTACGTTTTTTATAATTTTTTGTCCTTCCTTTTGTGGAGACGTTTACATAGCTGAAACTGTTAAAAGGTGTGTCCAATAAATTTGAAACACATCTATCGCAAAACCAATAAAATAAAGATGATGTTGATTTATGTTGGACGGCCAATAGACAAGCCTGACAATTTTGCGATATAATTGCCCTTTTTCCGTAATAAAAGTATAATTTAGGAATGAAGATATATGCACTTTTTCACACATTTGCTTAGTATAAAATGTGCCATATTTTTTGTCTTTTTAGAGATACAGAATAAACTTTCAAGCTGGTCTAGCTGTTTTTTCCTTTCTTAGACAACGAATACATTTAGGATACATAGATGGATCCTTAAAGAATTACTGTTAACGCAAATCTAAGGTAAAAAAAAAGATCCCACTGTTGTTATATCTTATCAGGCCCGTAAGAAAAAACTCGGTGTAACTAATGTAGTGCTATATGTTTGTGCTATAGTGTGCTATAAAGTTTGTGCTATAGTGCTATATGTTTGTGCTATAGTGCTATATGTTTGTGCTATAGTGTGCTATAAAGGTCAGGCCCCAATTTTTAATTGTTTTGTCTTTTTCTGGATTTTCTTATGATTAACAATTTTTTTTTTACATGGTTTTAAAGTTTTAGTTCCATAGAACTTGGGTTATCTTTTTTATTTTGGCACACTATAACGCTATATATAGTGCTATATGTCTTCATTAACTATATGTTTGGTGAATCATTCCTCCTTCCTCTGAAATGTTGTAATTGAACCTGTAAATGTTTTCTCTGAAATTGTAAATGTTGTTGACGAGACATCAAAAAGAGTGTCATATAAAGTCTTCGACTGTTCCTATCCATGTCTAACCTTCTACTAAAATATGTTTGTTATTTAATAGTTATATCTGCTATACTGTTAACAAATGTTTACAGGATGCTCTCCATGCTTTTCAATTCTAGTTAATGGACAGTCCTATCAACTGAGTACTAAAATCTTCTCACACTCCTAGCATGGTTTTGAGTTTTAGTCGAGTCCGTTTCCTTATTCCTTTGTGTTTTTAACTAGCACGTGGATGATGACGGTGAAGATGCAACGAGTTGGCCAATAAAGGTCCTGGGAACTTTTAAATTTGGCTCAGTCTGGATTAGGAATAAATCTCCTTGATTTTCCTTACTTTTATTACACAATTCCTCCCAACATAAATAAGGATTCTCGTATTATCATCATTATCAAGTTTTTCTTAAAGAGCTGTGTTAAAATCGGTTATGGACTCGAATCTATGGAGATTAATAGGTCTCCATAGTTACTTTTTAACTTATTTCTTTGTTGTTGTTTTTTTGCATCCCTTTTTAAGTAAATCGGTTCGGTCGTTTGTATCTTTTTTACTGTTTTGCTTAAATGTTGCTCGCCTGCAAGAATCAGCAGTTTATCTGAAATGCTCAAGATAAATTTTTGAAAAGAAAATATAGCCGATAGAAAAAAAGAACCAAAATGAGGAGAAAAAAAACATAATCATAATACTCTCTGCTATACTCTTTTTCTAAATTCACACAATGTAAAAAATAGGATACATGGTACAATGCTGAATTTGATGGTTTAATCTTTGACGATTTTGCATTCTTTTTCTAAGATCAGGCAAACTTTCTCCTGCTACGAACTTGTGATACATTTTTAAGCTTTTAAGTGTTATAGATTTGGAACCAGAAAAAAAATTAAGTTCTTATAATGAATAGGACAAACCACTGTTCATTATTTATGTGACTTCAGTTATGTTCCAAATTACTTTCGTGTGACAAAATTGACCCGAATCTTAAAAGGAAGATGAAATTCTCGCTTTAAGTACTATGAGATAAGAAAATTGCAAAATACTTCTTCTAAAAATTTACTTTGTGGCACTTGTAATTTCTGCTTTGGCTCACTGAAAAGGTGATATGCTGCATATCATGAATTTTACATGAGATAAAATAATTAAAAAAAAAGTTTCGTATTTTTTACTATTAATAACAAACAGTTGCTTATGCAAGGAAGAATTTCTTCTGTCTCTCTAGGTCAAAAGATTCAAGTTCCAAATTGTATATTTTGAAATATTTTTTTTCTCCCCTTTTAAGTTGAGTAGAGAAAACGAATTCGGATAAGAAACTATCAGCGTTGAATTCAGTTATATATCCAAATATATAGAAACAAACACGTCTCCATGATAACATCCGAACTTATTTCTAGGCGTCAAATAAGAATTGGCTCACATTATCACTACACTAATCGTATTATTGCTGTCTGTTCAGCAATGGTGTGCGTCCTGATAAAAACTGTTTAGAGCCCAATTTAGTTAGGGGTTAGTTTGACCTAGTTTCGTACCACTATTGCAGGTTCCCTCAATTCCACAACATATCACATTCTTCTTCATTAAGACTGAGGCAAGGCATGCACACAGGGCCATAGACTTTGACGGCTGTTCCCCATCTTGAAATATCGAAAACACTTACGATCTTCCACATGTCATTCGTATAATTTACCTGTTTTGCTGCACGTTCTAGAATCAACTTTCTTTTGGGAGACGTTAAACCTCTAACAAATAAACTCTAGCGTTCTTTCTTGATTAGAATCGCAAAAATAAGAATCAAAATTTTGGCAAAAATACACCGAAAACAAGCTACATTTTAATTGGTTGGCAATTTGATAAATTGAACTATTTTTGATTTTCATTTTTATACCTCATTGATAGCACATAAGCACAAATCGAATTTCACGAAAGATTATAGCCCAAACTTACTAAAGAAAACATTAGAACAAAAAAAGCATTGACGTTGGGAAATGGAATATTTCGCATATAGTTCCAATGAATGCAAAAAAGGCATTTTCAGCACTTATCAGGAAAAACTAGTGTAGAATAAAGTCAAGAAAAACAAAAAATCTAGAATAAAGAAATCCCGTGATCTCGAGAAAATAAAAAATTTAGTGTAGAATAAAGTTATAAAAAACAAAGCAGTCTAAGGGGAAGAAAATCAAAAACAATAATCCGAAAACGACCAAAAATTTAACAAAAATAAGTCTTTTGTTTTAAAGCCCTACTATTTATGCAGGCAAAATAATCACAACAAGGTCCTAAGGTCTACTGGCTTCAGGCTCCGGTTTTTAATTGTTTTGCCTTTTTCTGAATTTTCTTATGATTAACAAATTTTTTTTACATGATTCTAAAGTTTTAGTCCCATAGAACTCGGGTTATCTTTTTTATTTTGGCACAATATAACGCAGTGAGAAGTAAGTCAGCTGAATTCTGCAACACAATTCAAATCGAAACTTCTTACAGAACCGAGTTTAGAGCCAAGGGCTATATCTGAGATCGTAAAAACATCTGTTCCCCTCATTTTGTACTATGGAGATCAGTTAAAAATATAGTTTCCTAAGAGTTTCAATACCCCGACAAATAAAGATTCTTTTGAACAAAACTTAACCTTAAAACGAAGACTAAACTTCAGAACGTATTCCAATATATTAACAAATCTCAAAATAAGTTTTAAAACACATCCCAGCAAAATAAAGAACTCCGTCATAACCTTAAAACACAAGGAAGCATGTAAGCGAATATTCCAAGTCAATAGATTCCACCCCAAACTTTGAGGAGATACTGGGCTTGTCGTTCAGTCTAACATCTTTCGTAACATATACTTCAGAATACCCCCATTTCTGTAGAAAGCAATCTCCACATCAGTATCAAAACGTAAGATCGCGTCAAATGTCTTACCACTGTCCACCTGAAACGAAAATACAATATAAAACCATAATACAAACTGGCAAATGTTTAACCTCAACATTCAATAACCACCATCAGCAGAAGAAGAAAAGTAAAACTTGAAGAGCCCCACATCCTTTCTAGACAAGATCAGCAATACGACTGAAATCAAAGTACAAAAACATCAGAAACAGCATTTATTTTGAGAATCAGTTTATTTAAACGTTCCGTTTTCAGCCAACCGGGTTGTCTTAACTTTTATTGGTTGTCTTTACTTGTGCGAGTGCTTTACCTGTTACTACTTGTCTAATAATAATACTAAAACTACTCACCGCAGCGCCAAGCCGTCTACGCACGCTCCTCCATCCCATTTTTTTCAAAACCTCCCTTTTTACAGTCTCCCAGGAAGTTCCCATTTCCTTTAAATCTTTCTTTATGATGCCCTCTCCCCAGACCACGACGACCTGCTTAGACGACGATGAAAACTTGTCTAATAATGCCGTAATCAGTCGACTGAAACCCGACAAAAGATATCCCCCCTTATTAGTATTCAATAATTAAAGCCAAAAAATCTTATTTACTTATTTCTGCTCGGTGAAAAGAGAAGTAAATAAAGAATACCCCACGTTTTTTTATTATTTCTTTTTTTTAGCCAACCAAGAACAACTCTAGATTTCAGTAACTGCAATTTTGAGTGACTAATTGATCACCTTCATATTTTATATACAAGAATGCCGTAATGATATTTACAAGACACCCTGAATCTGTAGATATGGATCATTCGAGCAAGGATAATATTCCGTAAAAATTGAATTACAAACTGATATGGTCATTTTGTAACTTTTCCAAAGTATGTGTTATTTGAAAAAAAGAGGACTATTAAAGCTTTTATGACTCTTTTAACATGGGCATTGAAGCATGGAAACTCAAGAGTCCATAATTAGGTTTTATCTTCATTTATTATTGTTATATATTCCTTCGGTTTTCTCATGTTTTGAAAACGAAGAAAAACGAAAGGAACTGTCCTTTTGCTGATCCACCTTTTACTGATCGGGTTTAGTTGAAGGTTCCTTCCCGTTGATACACACTAACTGGTTTTGAAAACCCCTGACAATGACACATTATTTTATTAGCAAGAAGGGCAAGCAAATGAAGTGATAACAAGAAAATAACTCAAATTAGTAAGATGCATTTATACCTTACCCACCAACTTTTCACTAAAGTAAAACAGTTCAAAATAGGGATGAAACCTTTTTATTGACAGTGAACAGATATAAAATTTAACTGGATATTTCGAACACATATACAGTGTTCATCATCAGCAGTAAAACTAAAAGTTAGTTTAAAACTAAAATTTTGCTTTTAAAAGTAAAACATAATCGTAAACATAAACGTAAGTTTTGAGTGTGGAGATGTTCCAGGGGAATTGACCGGTGGAAATTTTCAGCGGGGTTGAAATTGTCTGACAGATTTTTCAGTGGAGAGATTTTTCACGGGATAGATACTCCATGGTACAATTTTCCGCGGGAGCAACGTCCCAACGCAAGAGGATGGGGGGAGGGGGTTCAGGGAAAATTTTACACAGAAGTGAGGATTTCTGGCATGATTTGAGAAACGATTTCAAATTAGTCTTTATCACATGAAAGTCTACTAAGAAGCATTTTTCAGGCAGAATTGTCCGCAGGAAATTTTATTGAAGGATTCTCAGCGAGGATGGGATTGTCCAAGGAAAGTTTTTTTTTGGAGGGTGGGAGTATTTTACGTGGAAGGGAATTCGCCCTAATAATAAAGTATTATATTTTCATCATATTTATTTATATTTCATTAGGATTGAGCGTCATGCTCCTTAATTTCAGTTGAATCTTTTTTTTTTGTTTAATATGAATTTAACGTGAATATTCTGAAAGATACTGGGAATCAATGGCTTCGCATAAATCGTGAATCTGAATTACTTTCACTGATACCAATTATTTTTGTCGAAACTAGAACCAGATATACAAAAACAAAACATCCCCTTTTCTACCACCAGATAGAAGCAACAGCAGCATTGTAGCAACTCAGTCTTCAAAGTCAAATGATGCCTTAGGTAAACATAGGCAAATAATTTGCCTATCGGTCCTCAATTCGTTAGATTAAATGGAAAGCATCTTTTAATTCCGCCCTTTCTTTTCTTTTCTTTTCTTGCCATTACTTGTCTGCAATTTTTTTTTTTAACTCATATTATTGAACATTAATTTTGTTTCGGTAAAAAAAAAACATCAAAATCCGGTCATCAAAATCAAATTCGTCAATTCAAAATCAAAAACATCAAAATCAAAATTCGGCAAAAGTTTTATATTGGCGTTTTTCATAGGACGTCTCCAACCCCCGTCCCCCATCTGTGGGCTCTTCTCAAAATCTTTTCCTAATCACAACCCTTTATATGGCAAAATGGTACAGAAAACTAAAAGTCAATTTTACGAAGTCATCAATTCAGTTTAGTTGAACGTGATCGTCACGCTTTCAGCTAATGATTTTATCCCTCGAATAACAATCCAGTCTTTTACAATTACAAAATTTTCACAATCGTACAAAGCATACAGCGATTCAAAAAAGTTTGTTTATATGTTTAAAGAGACTGTAGGTGCCCCCCACCCCTCCACTTTAAGTGGAAAAATAAATTTTTTGTTCATAAACTTTTGGTTTATTTTTAGCTTTCCTGAACAACTTAACTGCCCTGAACGATCCTGAGCGACATAACGATATCTATACATTTGTCCAAGAAATAACTTACAATAACAGAAACAGTTTGTCGCGGTTGAATATTGTCACCAAGATTGATAGCATATGATTCTTTGCCTGTTAATCCAAGAGAGGCGGCAGTTTGTCCATCCAGAAATTGCAGTGGTACTATTCCCATGCCAATTAGATTGGAACGATGAATTCTCTCGTAAGACTCTGCAATCACGGCTTTTATACCCTAAAATATACAAAACAGTCTTTACACTAATTTCAATTTGAAGCCCATATCGGGGTTTCTCTTATTTATCTTTTAATAAAAAGTTTTTTTTTTTTTTTTTTTTTTTTTGTGTGTGTGTGTGTGTGTGTGTGTCAGAGAACAACTTTGGAAAGCTAGCACAGCTTGCTATTTTGTGATAATGCCCTTCGTTTAGACGGTTGATTCAGCAAAGAATGTCCCGTTGTACACATGTAACAGATGTCCTTGTTCCGTTCTCGCCAACTGTTTAGCACGCTAGACTTGAAGTCCTTTATCCAGAGGGCAGGGGTTCTAGTCCAAGTGTCAATGGTTAATTGGTTTAGAACGGGGGTCAGTGACGTGACACTATAAGCTCAGTCGGATTCGACCCAGCTCCAAATGAGTGCTTGAAGAAACCTGGGGAAGGTAAACAAAAAGGGTGTGCGAAAGCATAGAATGGCTAGCCCCTGGTCCCCCATTGCACTTCCTGACTGAAAGGCCATGAAACATAGCTCAAAACTTTTGGTAGAGACTATAAAATCCAGTGCCGTATTCTTTATCTTTACCTTTTAACGTGTTCCCTATTGCCGTCCTGATCAATTCTACCCCAAATCATTACGAATTTTTTAAAGATCCACCCACTACATGTAGCTGAAGAGGACAAGGGATACTATCCTGCCTCGTCGTACACCATAGACGATTTTCAAAGAGCTTAGTGTGATCTCGGTACATTCAGATATTACTACTTTGTTTTGGTAGTACACTTTCATCAGGCATTGGTAGGACTTCATCTCCAAACTTAAGTTGGGATAATTTGAAGCGAAGAATAAAGTAGAATACTGGTATTAAGTACAGTAAGATTCCCTGACATAGATAAAGCACTCACGTAGGAAGTCCAAGTGATTAGATACAATCTACGCATTTCGTTACTCGACAGAAGCTAGCCTAGTTTTCTCAACTCTCACTCGGATTATAATCTGTTTACAACGATGATGGCAAAGAAATTTATGGCAATGTCCATGATGCTTCGAATATTTCTACAGTCACTCTTGGTGCCTCTTGCAACTCTGGTGTCTCTAAAGTCACTCCTTCCATTTTAAAATGCATACTCACTCATCGTGATCTTTTTCAGGAGATTCGTAAGTGCACTGACCAAAGATGGGTTTGTTTTATATATTTTTAGTAGTAACCCATCTTCCTGAAGGACTTTCTCTTACCACTATTTTCGTTTATCATATCCCAATTTAAAGGTGTAAATATAACTATTCTCAAAATGCAACGTAAAACATATTATGACGTCCAACCTATTACAAATTGCAAATTCCTCGCTTACAAAACGCAAGGAAAGATTAATAGCCGTGACGCATAAGGATGAGTTTATGCAACTGAAGGCTATCTTATTCAACTAAACGTAATTTTTCAGATTGATTTTGCCATAAGTACAGACAAATGTTTATGGAGGGAAATGTTAGTGGAACTACGTTGGTAGACAACTAAGAATAAGAAAATTCACTGTGCGTGCTTTAAAAGTAAACAGTAGGATGGAGAACAGTCAATGAAAAAAAGGAGCGTCATTTATCCTCGCGTGTCCCACTTTCCACGGTCTTACCAAGTGCAGGTAGACTTAGCTATTGCGTTTCCGACCATTGGACGTCATTGCTGCATCTGAAGAGGACAGCAAATCTTATCTAACAGATAAGACATAAGACATGCATGAGAGGCGTAGCATAAGTGGAAGACGGGTAACAACGGCAATGAAAGGGGTAAAATTAACCTTGACTTGATGCCCACTTAATTGGACTGTCTGCCTTGGCTTTTTCTACAATTGAACATGACTTGACTTTTTCCACAACTATTCCATTTTTAATTAAAAAATTTTTCGTTTTTAAGCAACCTGGCACGTCAATACCCTATACAATACTCAATTAGCGTTTAAATCAAAATAGAAAGTAAAAAAGAAAGAAATCACGAAAATGTAAACTTACAAGGAGATGAGGTCCTTTTGCAGCCCAGTCCCTACTAGAGCCACAGCCATAATCCTTGCCTGCAATGACGATTAATGGAATGTTGTCCGCTTTGTAGGCTTCAGCAGCATCGAAAACGTCCATCTGTTTAATAAAGCATATGTAAAAATGAAAATAATAAAAATAACAAAAACACCACGGTCAAATTACCGTTTGTTATTTCAAAGCGAGAATTTACTTTCTGCAAAGCTTTATGCGTCCTTTCTTTTGTAAAGTATATTACGAAAAAAGAAGAAGAAAAAAGCGAGCACCATAAGTTTGAAGTTGGAGTGGTTGGAGACATTACACTCACAGAATAACCTAGCCTGAAAAAAAGCAAGGGAGGGGGGATGAATTTATTTCAAACAGAAATAGGTTGACTATAAATAAATAGAATCAAAAATACGATTAGCTATAGAATCCTAGAAAGGTGACTCTTTCAAGGGAGGGCTAGGGGTAAGGGTCCGAATTGGGCTTCCTCATTCATGTGTGATAGACTAAAACTTCATTTCTTATTTTACCACTTTACTACTGCCAAAGTTCCAAACCACAAACAAAGCAGAGAGATTAGAGATAAGAAGTTTTTTTCGTGGAAAAGCGTTATACTTCTTTTCCTGTTTTACCCGAAAAACTGTTTTCCTTTCAAAATATTTTAAGCTTTCGAGGACCCGGAGACGACCCCAAAGTTCATAAGCTTGTGTGCTTGGAAGAGAGATCGAATGTGTAAGAAAGCCAATCAATTAGTTTTGAAAGCGTTACAAAGCCTTGCCTCTGATCTAAGTTACAACTCCCAAGTGTCCTAATTTCAGATTTCTAGAGGGAATACAGAGTATCCGCATGAGTTAATAGTTCAAAATTACACCTAAAGTTTGCCAGAAAACTTTGATCTTTTAAATTGTCAGAGGGAAATGGCCCCTATTTTAAACAGGGCAATTCAAAGATTTACTCAAATTGACGCCAACATGCGATTCCCCTTCTTGTCATTTTCTTTACGTGTGTGTCAAACTCTCCCATCCCCCCTCAGTCTGGAATAGTCTTGCAACACGGTATAGCCTTTTGATCTTGTTGGTGAGGCAGAACAAAAAATAGAGGACAAAAGAGGCTTAGAAGAGGCAAAAGAGGGCGTGACAAAGAAACTACAGGATCAATTATTGTTTTAATCGTTTTTCGTAGCTTTATGAATGCTTTTAGATGCATTTCAATAAATAATCCGAATTATTGTTGTTGTATTTTTTTGTTTTTTTTTAATTTAGACCACTGTGAGATCTGATATAAAATCACCCAATCGCTTCATGTAATTTGTTTCATGTGGAAATCTATAGAAGTTTATACTTGATGTTTATTCAAAGTTAATTCAAAAGGAATAGCTACTAAGTACCAAAAGCTGCGAGAACTTTAAGCTCTTGCAGCGAACTGATGTACTGATGTAAAGATTTCCTGGATGACAAAGGTATTTTGGTAAATTATTTGGTGACAACTCTACTAAAAAAAAATGCCACATGAACTTAGAAACTTCAGTTTTCAGTCACTTTCCTGCGTTCTATTTTAAGCTCCTCAAGTATGCAAGACCTTTGAGCTTTATCTATTTTGAATGAACTATTTTTATCATAAGCCACGGAGTATTTTCTTAGCAACCCCAGATTTTTCTTTTGAGAAGGTTTAGAATTCAGAATCATGAAGAAAACCCTTCATATCAAGCTATCTGAAGTAAAATAATGTTATATGCCAAGTAGTAATGTTAAACCCTGACAATTTAGATTTTCTTCAAAAATACTAAATATCACAAAGTAAATAATAACAACCAAAGCTAAAAGCTTAAAACAAATAACAAACCCATCAAACCTAAGTCAAATTCAAGAAACATTCCTTTTTAGTGATTTATTTTCCAAGAAATTGTAGCAATAAATTTACTTCGAGTATGAAATGCAGTAACAGTAAAATTGCAAAACTCAGCACTTACTATTGAAAACATGAAAATTCAATCCAAATATTATCTCATCTCCTTTAGATGCTTCCGCATTGCGGGGAGCACGTTCAGCTAATATTCAAGGAGTAAAACCACGGTTAAACCATGGTTACTAATAAAAACCATTAATAAAACCTACTAGTCTAAACTATATCATACCACTTTTCCACTTGGAATGTGCAAAGTTTTCGGTCCAGGATTGGAGACAAGTTTATTCACCAGCCTGACATTTGCAAAAGTTCCACGAGTCATTATTGCGTCATTACCACGACGTGCACCATAAGAATTGAAATCCCGAGGCACAACCCTGCAAGAAGGTTACATACAGCTGGGGTAAAATGACACTCGTATAGTTACTTTGTACAACACGATCATTAAACGCTTATTACGATGTAATATGAGACAAATTACAAGGATCGACCTTCACATTTTTAGAAGAAGCATTTTAAATTCTCAAACTATAACTTTCCTATTCTATAGAGCACGATTAGACAATTTCATCTTCTTCCTTTTATGTTTTGGATTAATTTTTTGCATGATAGCTTTTTGCAATTAGGATCTTTTTACGGTATTCAGGAGTCAACACATATAAACAACTATAAAGTCTAGAAGAACCAGAGGGTTTATGTAACAGACAGGGGCGGGGGAACAAGTTAGAGAGAACATTAATGTATAAGGTCGAAATATCCACATCCCTGTTCAAAATGCCCACAACGGGATGAAGGCTATCCTCGAAACTTAGAAAGACAAAGTGGTGACTCCAACTGACCATGTACACATGGACTTACAGGTTAATACTTGCAGATATAATAACATAGATGAACGATTTTTTTTAACCATCAGGTTAGACTGTTTTCTAGGAGTGACTTCGACAAATAGCAACCAAAACTCTTATTTTGATAACAACATATACATCAAAAGAATTGGCTTTTTATGCTGATTCCAAATGTAAGAAATTCACTAAGTTCAATGTTGAACCATAAAAATCTGTGCTCATTTGTTTTTTATTCATTTTTTTCTCGGGGTGATCGCATCGAACCAACGGTCATAGAAGATCGGGAGAGGGCTCGTTCAAACGAAAACTAAAATTTTAGTGCCCTTAATAAGTGGCCAGAAGATTAGAGGTCAACTAGTCCCACCCCACGCCTCTTCTATCCCCAAAGACATCCGATCAAGATTTTGAGATAACCATTTGGTTCATCATAGTTGAAAGACGTGATAACTATGCCTCTGGGATTGACATGATCCCCCAAAGCCTTTGGAGAAAGGCCTGTTTTTTTTACCAAAATTCTTTGAGAAAGACAGATCAAACACAAGGGTCGTTGAATTTGAATGAGAAGTATTTTGAAAGAAGTTTAAAACTTTAGCGTAAAGAGCAAGGAATTGGGGATAATGCAGCCTCCCTTATATACGGAATAATTTCTGTTCAGGTTAAGTTTTAAAGTTGCCCCTACTTTCAGCAGAAAAAAAGCTATTTTTTAATTTAATTGGGATTGAAAAGCATTTTAATGCATACTTTTCTTTTTCTGAACTAAAGTTAAAGTTTGAGATGCGAACTGAGAAGGGTTATAAATAAGTAACTTAAGTTTATTAAATTTAGGCCTATCTATATTAGAAAAATGTATACTTATTGCATACACAAGAAACCAGAAAATGCGAAAAAAAATGTCAGAAATAGAAATAAAAGAATTTGGCTTTAAAATACTGTTTGGTTTTAAAAAGGAGTTTGGCTTTAAGGTGAATAAATAAATACAAGAATATTCAAGTCAAAAAACTAACAAAAATTGCTATAAGTAGCATTTTGACTGGTGCCCCATTCCCCCACCCCTGACTATAATGTAATACTTTAATTGTAATGTAAAACCTAATTCGTCACTTGCATCAGAAACAAAATATATCATGAACAAATTTCTTTGCGCTTACAAGCTTGAAAAAAAAAAACTGAAATGGAATCCTTAATTTCTTCGATTTTAAGGAATTGATAGCATTAAATGTTAAATATTCAGTTTGTTTTTGTTAGTTTCTTTCAGTCATCTTGATTGTTCAAGTGATTTATTTTTTTATTTTTAGTCAATATTCTGAAAAATTAAAGCAAAGTGTTTTAAATACATGTATTTTACAATAACGCAATAAATCACAGCCAAAAAGATAATCCTTCTGGATCAACAAAAACTTGTTCTTCGCAATTAAAGACTAAATTTGTTTTTTCTTTTTTTATACAGCACGATGGTAAAGGCGTTTACCACGAACCGTTTACCACTGATTGGGATGAACTCAAATCCTTCTGGTCTGAAACAAACTCATTTCACCTTTGAACTGTGACAACTGTAAAAGTGAAAATACCATTAAATTTTTTTTGTCTCCAAGACGTAGTATTAACGTTGGAACAATTATCCCATACAATTATGCAGCGACTAAGTTTTCAATCTGCTCAATTATTTTCGTAAGTAAAATAAATAAAAAAAGATATTGACAAGGCATGGAAAAATGTCAGTTCTACCACACTGCATAAGTGCTTCAAAAAAGTGAGTTGGCTTAGGAAACAGAAAACCCCATACGATTATCACAGTCACGATATTTAACGAAATTCATTCCTCTAGACACAGTGTGGTTGCTTCTACCAAACTGTGATGAGTCTACCTTTGAGGATGTTGTTCACATGGATGATAAAATTGCTATCTATAGTGCTTTAACCAAGGCCACATTGTTGACTTTCCAAGATGAGGAGGAGGAGGTCACATTGTTGAATTTCCAAGATAAGGAGGAAGAGGAGGTCACATTGTTGACTTTCCAAGCTAGGGAGGAGGAGGCCACATTGTTGACTTTCCAAGATGAAGAGAAAGAGAAGGCCACATTTGTTGCCTTTCTAAGATGAGGAGGAGGAGGAGGATACATTGGTGACTCTCCAAGATGAAGAGAAAACTACATTGTTGACTTTCCAAGAGGAGGATAAAAAAAAGATAAATATTTTTTCCAGTCACATTAACAAGGCAAGATTATCAATCAACACCTTACGCTCTCAAAGCAGAAACAAGTGATAATTTCTTTACAGCTTTCATTACCATTGAACTTAACAATGTAAAATGTTAGTAGATTCATCAAACATACACTGCTTTGCAAAATAATTTTTCGCCCGCATGGCTTTAACATACTCCTCATACATATGTGATTAGGAAATTAAATAAAAGAGTTTATATGTATGTATGTACATATATGTGATGTTTTTTTCAATAAAACACTTGTTAATCTGAAATTCATTCTTGTTCCTTGTTGATTAATTGAAAACTCTTGTTATTTTGAACATCCCGGTAAATTGAACTTTTTTCCCGGACCCCCAAGTTTCAAATTATCGAAAGTCGACTGTATTACGAACCATAGAGCTAATATTACGAAAGCCAGACATACCAATACTGTAAGATATCAAGTAGGAAATAATACTGAAATACGGATCAAGGGTAACTGGGGAAACCAACCTAACTTTAAAAATAAGTTTTGAAAGAAGAAAAACAACTGTCAAGGGAGGAAGAATGGCCATCTGAAGTTGATTTGAGAGCTAACTGAGTAGCTATTTGTTCAAGTATTCTTAATGCTATAAGTTTGTTGCAAAGACAAATAGAGCTTAAAGCTCAGCGATGAATACGTTTTCAAGTAACAGGGAAACGTTTGGCCCAACACCAGAATGATATCAGATTCAACCAGTTTTTCATGGTCACATTGGGATGGAATCTTGTCTACAAAGAACTATTTCCTATAGAGAAATCTCATTTAGAGAGAAGTAAGTGTTAGAGTTTCCAGGTGAAACCTGCTTTTCTGAAATATAAGACTGGACATGGGTATTATCGATATAGGTGGCATCCTACAATTCTACTGAAAATGTAAGCATTACTCAAGTTTTCTTTTAATCTTCAAATACCCAAAAGAAACAGTTTCCCCTTGAACAAATAATTGAGCATAGATATCATTTGTAAGTTTCCTGAACCAATATACTAAGAACGCTTAGAAGGAGAAAAGGCCTATTTTGCGCTTTTATATGACCGTCCAGTCTTCCATCAACAATGGCTCTTATAAATGAAACATATAAATGAAACCTTTATAGCACTCGGTGATGCCACTGTTAGAGCGATTGATCATATCGTTGATTTTAAACGACGTATATCCGCTTCTTATTCATCGATCTTTGCAGCAAAATTTCGACTCAACTGTCTATTATTAAGTAATGCCTTTTAAATACCGTAGCCGTCCCTCGCATCTTTTATATTATCCCATTTTGAAAGTTATTCATTAAAACTGATTGTCTGAAAGCTCAGTCCGTTTTCTTTTGTTCCGCTAGATATTTGCTTCGTTTGCTTGGCATCAGAATTCTACATTGACTGGAAAATTTAAACTCGCTTACCCGGATCTTGCAATTTCTACACTAACTGCTAAGCATAACCGAAAAATCAGTTCTTCAAAGAATGATAGGTACTGAGTTCTAATTCAGCAATGCTTAGTATTTTGTATGTCTTTGTCATGGCCATACTAACTGCATTAATATTTAAATTGGTTTCCTATTCATGTTTAATTCTTATCGTTGTATGTCGTTGTTATAACCATAATTAGGGCATTAACTGGCTTTCTATTCGTGTGTTATTTTTATTCTTTTCTTTTTTCCTTACTCCGTCTTCGGAGTAATCACTTCGGCGTTAATGTGCCTTTAAAGCAAAGAAAAGCTAGGGATCCTATTTTAAAATAGGCAGAGGAGTACGCGATCTATCATATTATGTATGACTGGGAATTCGTTTATAATGACGTCGTGACTTACCAAAAATAGTTCCAAAACACACAATTACCTTCTTTTGACAAATAAAACGGTCACTACGCATGGCCTCTAGACCGAACTCCAATCTTCATTGGTTTAAACAAAATTATAAACCTAGGGTTTAAGGTTTTCAACCATGAGCATTATGAAGTTCTTCTTTTCCTTCGGACATTACAAAGAAAGAAACAAAGGGATGAAAAAAAAAATCAAAAGGACGTTGCTTTAATATCTGGGAAGGGCTAGGGTATTAACTTTAAACTTTCAGGGAATGCTGAGAGGGATGTTGAATTAAACCAAAAGACACAATGTACATCCATGTCGTAAAAGGATGTATCTATAATATATCGGGAGCAGCCAAGGGCATTAAGTTGAGACTGCCAGAGACTATTGAGCAGGATGTTGAACTTCAACAAAAGACATTGTGTGCATTGGTCCACTCCAATTTTGCTTCATATAGACTACTTGATCCTTACTTTCGGATTGTGCAACACGATTTTCTAAAGGAATTATTGTGTACACGATTGAGACCAAAAGCGCCAGGGACTAGGAGGAAACCTTCATACAATACTAGACTAAACTTTTTATCCTTTTTGTAGGAGCAATATTATTAATAATAACAATAACAAGAATAAAAGCAAAGAGCCTGAAGAATTTAACAAACATTGAATAAACAGAAAACATAATTTTCCTTTTCATAGTCACGTTTTCTTATTTTACAGTTTCACAGCCTATTTCACAACTAATCAGAAACCAAGCGTTTAGAGAGTAAGACGTTCAGAGTTTGCCAACGCAATTTGGCATACACATAAAAAAGGAGTAAAGGTCGGATTTTACACAAGAACTCGAGCACTGAGTACTTGAAGAACAGGAGGGTAACACGGTGCATCTCCACTTAGAATGGTTCCCCGAGGAGGGTTATCCCTAAAAACCTTCCGGTTATTGCCATTAAAAAGAAAATTCGACAGAAACCAAACCCAGATCAAAAATCAAGGTAAATGGTTGACAATTGACATAACAGGACCTATTACTGCCTACCTTTAGCTGCCTGGTGCCATCGAAATTGAAACAAAAGCAAAAGAAAACACTTTCCTTTCATTACACTGGCATCCTGATACAGGCCTTTGGTGGATCACTCAGGGAAATATGTAATCTGGCACCAGGCGCTATAAACGACTATCTCAGAGGAAAATTTATAAGAGAAGTCTCTTACCCTTTTAACTGAAGAAATCTAGCAGCTGGTGAAGTGCGTGAGATGCTCCCGGCAGGAGATATATGATCTGTAGTTACAGAATCACCAAGCATCAAAAGAACTTTGGCATTTACAATTGGCTTCACTGGAGGAATTTCCTAAGAAAACGAAATTCTATGAAGTCGGAAATATTTGAAGATCATACTCCTTTTCTTGTCATCAAACTACGAATCATATTCTGGATACAAACATTATTTTTCTTAATATACATGATTATAACTCAATATAATTGTTTGTAACTTGCATTTCATAAGTTCCTCTCACAAAAATTTTTCATCGTCTGAATTATCGTACATAACACTTCGCTTAACCCATTAATGCCCAACCCGGATCCAGGTCGAAGTCCACGCTTAATATTTTCAAGGGAAGTCATTGGGCTCCATTTTAAATATTTTTAATGCAAACAAAAATTAGCACCTTCACCATTGGTGCTATGGTATGTTTCCATTTGGGAACAATGGGCAGATCCGGGTTAAATCTTTACTTATCAACTTTGACCATAAAGTAAGAAAAAGTAGCAAAAGTATATTAAAACAAAAAAAATTCGAGTTCCATGCATTGAATGATTCAAAACAAGTTTGAAGGTGGAGTATCACCCCGCAGTTACGACACTGCAGACGTGTTTTCTTCCGACAAACAGTGCATCGGCCTTACTTTGAAGCAGGCTCCTTTGTAAAAATACGTATCACTCTAGGACCCCCTCCCCTCTGTTGACCCGACCAAAATTCTCGTTGCTTCCACCACAACTTTTCTCAGACATGATAGCTGTGACAATTGTACTCCGTCCTAATTTCCGTGGAGGTGATAGTAGAATTTCCAAGCTGCTATGCCGAGGATGCACAGAAGATTGTGACCAATCATCTAATTCCATTTTTGGCTTCTCACAATGGGTCTACAGCAAGAAAGGCGTTGTCTAGATAGGTCAACGCCAACCTATAGTTCTTGACAATGGCAAGCTGCGGAACAAATATATCTTTACAAGTATTGCTTGAGTAACGTTTGGCATGAAATTTGGGCTCAATAGAATCAAAGTTGATTACAACGCATACAGCTTTGCTGCCATTCCATTCGACAGCTAAAACAGTTCTTGGCGATGTGAAATCAGAAAACACATGCTCCTTCTTTTCGAGAGTCTTAGAGTCTTCTGAAAAGCGCCCCCTCAAGCGATTTTAACAGACTTTTCCAGTCGCCCTAAAACCAAGGCGATGAAGCTGAACAAGCAAGTCATAGCTTGTAAAAAAAAAGTTGTCAAAATAAACGTCATGCTTTAATGGGTCTTCAACGATTGATAGCAATTTTGTTACAGCTCTTGTGCTTAGCGGCAGAGGGTGACTGCTGCTTTCTCTTGATAGAGATCTATGTTGAAAGGGTAGCCATGGGATCAAGCTAATACCCAGGCTTTGTAGCCAGAACGAATTAGCTTACCCTTGATAAATATTTTGCAGCAATGACGCTCGTCGCACGGTGTCATTTGCTAGTCAATGGAGAGTTACCTGGAGAAGGTCCCAAACTTCGAGTTTACAATCTCTAAGAGTTATCGCAAACTGACCATTTTGTCGCCAAGGTCAATATTTTCATTATTCGCAAAGTGCAGAAACACTGTGATAGACTTTTTATTTCTTCCACTGTGGGGCTTGACTGGCTTGACATTTAGGAGTAGTCCGATCTTTTGTCTTGGGAGTCGGACTGATGATGGGCAGATCATCACTATCGGGCTCAGGAATAGCAAACACCGTATGGATCTTTATCGAGCCGGCAACATCACGCGGAAAACTTTGGGATACATCAGCCTCTGCAGGCTCATCGTTTCCCTCACCTTTGTCACTCACTCCAGCTATGTCAGAGTGGATTATAATCATATCCACAGGGTCGTCGTCGCCGCCAGACATCTCTTCTATTGCGGCAACAACTTTCTCGATGTTTTGAAATGGTTTTAATCTCATTTGTAAGCGAAAATGTTTTTTTTTTGCCCGTATCAAACAACAGTCGTTTCTGCCCATTGTTCCCGATTGGGAACACTTTCATAAAAACCTTGAGATATAAGATTGTTCATAGCAGACAGACAAACAGCGTTCCAAAACCCTATTCCCTAGTGAACTAGCTTTGTCAAGAACTTTAGTTTAGACAGTGTTAGTAGAAACTACAGCTAAGCCTTAGTCTAAAAGTAGCCTCATCAAATTTCTTAAAATTTTCAGTTTTACTAAAATCGAGAAAATATACTTAATCTTGATAAATCTGAATGTGAAAATTTAATCTTATTTTTTAACACTATTCTTAACTGTGGAACACTCCTGGGCGTCTCACCTATAAAACAATGAGCTAAACAAATCTAAGTCAAACTGTGCCCATTTAGGAACGTTGGGTACTAATGGGTTAACTTTACAGCACTATGACACAAGGCACTCAGACCCTATTTTGAAATGAATCTAGGCGCTTGGGAGCCAGAAAGGAGAATGGTACAGAAAATTTAAAGAAGCATTACCATGAGCTATATTTTGTTTTAGGGAACTAGAATGGAAAGTTTGAGAATAATTTGGCTCTCACTAGTTTTTTTTTCCAAGGGATTAAAAAAAGTCAAAATGTCTTCCTGCTATATTTTCTAGTAATCCCTCTGCTATATTTTTTTTCACTGCATTTTTTCTCAGGTCTATTCATGTAATTTTTTTATTTGGAATTAAAAAGAAACAAGAAGTTTAACCCTTTCAGGACGGATGGTTCTGTCCGGCACCCTGCATAAATTGGATTTATAATTCATCAACAGGCACCCAGAGCCTTAGGTATGGTGTGCAATAATAAAAGTCTGATGTTTTACCGTGCTCGTGGAATGGACTAGCATATAGCGAATATTCTACATCGTTCTTGCGAGTATGTCCTCTAACCACAGTAGGCTGTATTTTTGTTTAGATCGCGCAATACATAAAAAAAAACTTTCCGAAAAAGTACATTTCTATTCAGTTAACGAAATAAAAATCTAGAGTTAGTAAGATATTTCTAAAATAATTACAACGCATATTCTGAGATTAGCACACAGTGGGATTCAGTAGTGGTTGAAAATACGTAGCAAAAAAATGTAAATATCTAAATGACACAGTCAGATTATTTCAAGAGATTACACAGTTTATGAGAAAATTTCAGCAGATGGAAAGAAGCTCTTCTGAAGCCACTATACAAGTCTGTTAGACGTGATTCTTTTCAAAATTACATACCGATTTCTATTATTTCAACATTTTGCAGAATAATGGAAAAATTTTTGGTTAATCGTATACGGTTGCACTATGAAGACAATGGGCTATGGTCAGAGGCTCAACATGTATACAGGCAGAAGCGTTCATGTAGTAGGCAACTTTTGGGGGTCATAAAAGACTTCAAGCAGTTTGCTGACGGTGACTGACGGTGACTGAGGTGACCCATTTGATTGCATATATTTCGGTTTTTCTAAGGCCTTCGACAAAATATGCCACTCTAAGCTGCTTCAAAAACTCCAAAATCTCGGTGAGCGTACACGTAGGTGGATTGAAAGTTTCATGATTGGTAGAAGTGAAGATGTTGCTGTTGGTCAGGCAAAATCCTCAAGTATATTAGTTAGTAGCGGGGTTCTATAGAGTAGTTGCTTAGGTCCGATTTTATTCTCCATATATATAAATGATCTACCGTCAGTTATAAGAAATTCTCCAGTTGAAGCTTTTGCTGATGATGTGAAGTTGTATAGGAAACTTGGATCGCAACAAGATGGAAAACTACTCCAGGAGGACATAGAAAGTTTAAGTGAATGGTGCAGGGCAAACTACAGGGTGACCCAAAAAGATTCGTACCCATATTTTATTCGATAGAAAATCGATTTTTTACCAAATATCCTTTCTGTTGCAGGACATGAAAGGTGAACCTTTGGATGATCGTTTGCAGCTATAGTTGCCCCAAACATGTCTTGGACCAATCAGTAGAAGATATTCCCCTGGAGACCTAATTGTGAAAAAAAAAACATACCAGAGTGTACAAATTCAGTTTCGAAAAGTTTTCAATTGTCGTAACTTATTTTGCGACCTATTTTGGACGAATGTCTCCAAAATAGTTGTGGACTTATGTTCTAAAGCCACAGGGGGGAACTTATTAAGGCTGGAAAAAGAGAATAATATTGCTGCAGTGAGGGACTCAGTAGGATGCAACCCTAGGAAATCAGCGCATAGACGCAGCCAAGAACTCGGAATGACAAAGGAATGCAAGGACAGAAGAAAAAATCGCTCCAGTAAAGGACTCCGTAGGACGCAGTCCTAGAAAATCAGTACGTAGACATAGCCAAGAACTCGGAATGACAAGGGAGTCACTGTTACGTGTTCTCACGTTTAATTGGACAGTGTAGTCCCTCAATACAGCATGTTTTTTTTCTTTCCTCGCACTCTCTTTCCTGCCTGAATAAGTTTCCCCTGTGGCTTTAAAAAATAAGTCCACTACCGTCCCATGCTCACTGAATTTCGTAACCCAACTAACAATCGTGATTTTGGTGGAAAGTTGCGACAATGGAAGTTTTCGAAACTGAATTTGTACACTCTGGTATGATTTAGTCGCAAAATAGGTCTCCAGAGAGAACATCTCCTGCTGATTGGTCCAAGAAATTTTTGGGGCAACTATAGCTGCAAACGGTCATCCTTAGGTTCATCTTTCACGTCCTGCAACAGAAAGGATATTTGTAAAAAAAAAATGGATTTTTTATCAAATAAAACATGGGTACGGATCTTTTTGAGTCACCCTGTATATGGTTTTAAACACTTCAAAGTGTGCTGTCATGTACTATCTCTGTAGAAAGTCGGTTAGAAATTCACATCCTTACTATTTGATTGGAAGTACCAAGGTACCGGAGGTGAGGACTACCCGCGATCTTGTCACAGTATTTGATCCTTTATTAAAGTTTGATGAGCATACGGGGATTGTGTCGGGTAGAGCACGGTTTATATTGTCTAGAATTAAAAGAGTATTTTTGAAGTTTAATGTAAATTTTTTTCTTAAACTATGAAAGTCAAAGGTTCGCCCTATCTTTGAATATTGCTCTCCAGTATGTTACTCTATAAATACAGATGATAGGAAGAAAATTGAATCAGTACAAAGATCTGCTACAAAGCTAATTCCCTACCTGAGGCATTTGTCGTATTCAAAACGTTTAGAGGCGTTAGGATTGCCGAGTCCTCACTTCCGTCGGAAGCGCTCTGATCTTCTCAGTGTCTACAGCATTGCAAACGACATTGTAAATTTGGATTCAGAAAATTTCTTTCAAAGAAGCCATTATACATCAACCAGGCAAAACACATTGAAATTTACCCCCCCCCCCCCCCCGCATCAAAATTCAAAATAGGTGACATGTCTTTTGTAAATGGATCAATAAAACTTTGAAACTCATTACCTGATAGTTGTGTCACTGCTTGTACCGTTCCTAGTTTTAACGCTGAGTTAGTAAACACCTTTTTTTTTACAGTGATGTATATTGTCAACCATAAGTCTACCATTGATTTTTGTTAAATATTCCAGCAATTGCCTCTTTCCGATTTTCACTTTTTATGTTAAACTTACAAGCTATTGGATGAATAAATTAATAAAAAGTAATTACTCAGATGTTTTTTCTTCTTTTTTTAACTTTGTACGGTTATAATCCTTTTTAAGCATGGCAAGCGTTTATTTTCCATTCTCTTTCGTTTTTAAACGCACATGTACCTATGGGAACCCACATGAATTTTGTAGAAAGAATGAGTAGTTTCCCTTCAGAAATAGGAAACTTTGAAATGTATAATACAAGGTATATTAAGGGATCCTTCAGATCACCGCTGTGAAGGGGGGGGGAGGGATGATAAACGTACCCCTAGTAGGCAAGTAAAACATGGATAACTACTAAAATTTTAGCAAAACAATAAATTTACTAAAACGGTAAAGTCGACTAATAAAAAATATAATCTACCTTCTAACGTTGCTATTCAGGATAACATTGGCACCATAAAAAAAAATCATAGGAAATTGACAATCATTATCAATTCCCAAATAATGTATTGCAGTTGGTTATAATCACGTTTACGACCCAACGAAGAGTGAGATAGCAGCTTTGGAGACCTGACGTTGAATTTAGACACGCTTAAACGCCCTTTTTGAGACAGGACACAATGTTTTCAGTTTGCCAACTTCTCAATAATTAGTTTTTAATTCTAAATTTTTATATTTTTATTGCAAAATCTTTCTATTTAAAAAATATCTTTAAGTGATAAATGATTTACCATCACTAAAAACCCATTCTTATTACATATTCCCTATTTAAGTTTTTGTTTTGTTTTTTACACAAGTTTTCAAATTTTCGATTACTATGGGCTAGGGCTCATTCTTCACAACCAAAATTATCTGGATTTTTAGCATTAGAGCATAAAACTGACTGAGATGATTTACCTTTGTCATATCGTCAAAGAAAGGTGGCCTTTGGATATAGGTACTTGATGCTTCCCATGGATAAAGGTCACTTTCGACAACCTCTAGGCTATTCCACTGATGATTGCCCTTTTGAATTTTTTCATATACCTCTTGGAACATAGCAGGAATCACATGTTTTCGTTCAACTTCTTGGATTTCAGACCTCAATGGCCAAATGTCGGCAAGAAAAATCGGTTTGCCCTCAGGATTATATCCTGGGAAGAAAATTGATTTACACATATTTATAAAAGTTGTATGGTCTTTGGCATATGATATAACAGCTTTTAAGAAAGCGCTATCTTTCACAGTAGAACTGGAGGGAAATTAAAATCAAAATTAAATGTTTTTGCCCTGTTAGATACACCTCCATATTACAGCATTATAAATTTTGTAAAGTGACCTAGTCAGGTTGAGTTAGCTATTCAATCAATGAGATGTTACATAGCATTGGCGTTAGATATTTCATTACGTAAATGATTACGTATTGAAGTTTTATCTTGGAACAAGAAATCTAAAGAACTAAGGCTTCATTACATACAAATTTTATTAATAAAAATATATTTACAAGCATTATTAAAACAGAGTAAAAGCAATTAAAACATAATAAACGAAAGACAAAACGTGAAAAAACATATAAAGGGTAAAATGTAAGCAAAAAGAACCATGGATTAAAGAGAGGTAGTAGCAATCGATTCCCGGAGGGAGAGTTCTTATTATAGGTAAAGTTTTATTTGCGCTATGGTTCATGTTTTACAAGACCCCTATGAGCAAAATAAAGAATTTTGCAGTCGGTTATTAGAGAGTTTTTAAATAAAAATGCCACATTTCTTGAAACCAAGACTATGCTTAGTTCACGCCACCGTGGCGATATGTGGCTAGCTCACCCTAGCAAGCAATTCCAGAGGTGAGAGGGTTGTTATTAGAGTTAAAATTTTATCTACGCTTTAGTTCGTTTTACAAAGTTGCCATAAGCAAAAATAAAGAATTTAGCTTTTTTTTGCTAATAGAAAGATCACGGATGCGTGTGTGCTGTAGACAGTCCTTTTGGCTAAAATAAATATCTATGTTAACCATTATTTTGTAGGACTACTTCCACCATTTAAAAATCAATGCGCAACCGTACGCCATTACTGCCTCTGAAACTCGAGGCTCAATATGCGTTTAGTTTTTTGATAATTTTAAATCAATTGACAATCTCATAACTTTCGGACAGTAGCATTTTAGCCTTCTTTTGGCTAAAATTGTTGTTTTGCACCACAAAATGGCTGAAAACAGCGCTTTGATATGGGACGGTCTCTAATGGCGAAAATAAATATGTATGTTAGCCGTTTATTTTGTAAGACTACTTCTGAAACTCTTCGAGCTACCGCACGGTATTACTACCTCTGAAACTCTAGCCTAAATATGCGTATTGTATTTTCAATAGTTCTAAATCATTTGACTGTCTCAAAATGTTCCCACAATAGCTTTTTGGCTCTTTTGTAACTGAAAAAGTTGTTTTGCACCACAAAATGGCTGAACACATCACATTGCTATCGGACAGTCTTTTTGGCTAAAATAAAGGTCTATATGCACCTTTGGCACCTGCACCTTTTAAAAAGGAATACGCTACCGTAAAGCATTTCTGTCTCTGAAACTCAAATCTCAATATGCGTATAGCATTTCGATAATTCTAAATCAATTAACTATCTCAGAATTTTCACAAAACAGCACTTAAGCCTTCTTTTGGCCAGAAGTGCTGTAAAATACACAAAGTATGCCACAAAAACACACAAAGATAGACACACAGACAAACAAACACACACTCAAACACAAAGTCACAGAGAGAGAGAGAGACAAAAACTACACACAAAGACTGAGTCAGAAACAAAAACACAGATAGACACAGAGACAGGCAAACACATCGTCAAACACACAAGAGACAGGCCAGGACAGGCAACAAGAGACAGAGACAGGCAAACACGCAATCAGAGTGAGACAAAAAACACATGCATAACACACAAAGATAGACACACAGAAAAGCAAACACACACTCTAACACACAGGTACGGTGAAAGAGACAAACAAACACACAAACAAACAAAGTCATACACATGCAAACAAAAAGGACAAACACAGAGACAGATACACACACTCAGAAACAAAGGAACGCAAAGAAAGAGACAAAAAACACACATATAAACACACAGAGTCAAGCACATAAACACACAACAATAGACACAGAAACAGTCAAACACACAGGCACGGTGAAAGAGACAAAAACCACACACATAAACACGCTGAGTCAGACACAAAAAACACACAAAGATAGACACAGACAGGAAATCACACAGACATGATGAGAGAAAGAGAAAAAAACACACTAACACAAAGTCAGACACACAAACACACAAAGATGGACACAGAGACAGGCACAAACACAGGCACGGTTAGAGAGACAAAAACACAAAAACAAACAAAAAACACACAAACGAAAAAGATAGACACAGAGATAGGCAAACACAGAGCAAAACACACAGGCACAGAGAGCGAGAGAGACAAAAAACACACAGTCAGACACACAAACACACAAAGATAAACACAGATATATGCATTCGTTTTTAAAAGGTGCAGGTAGTCCTACAAAATAAACGATTGATAGAGACATTTATTTTAGCCAAAAAGACTGTCCCACAGCAAAGCAAAATCTTCAGCCATTTTGTGGTACATAATAACAATTCTAGTTAAAAACAAACTGAAAAAAAAGCTATAGTTTGAATATTGTGAGTTAGTTAATTAAAATATTATGAATATGGTGAGTGAGTTAGATTTAAAACTATCGAAAATCTATACGCAAATTGAGCATCCAGTTTTAGAGCGAGTGATGTACGGTAGCGCATTCGTTTTTAAAAGGTGCAGCTAGTCCTATAAAATACAAGGCTAACATAGATATTTATTTTAGCCATAAAAGACTGTCCCAGAGCAAAGTGCTGTTTTTAGCCATTTTGTTGTGAAAAACGGAAATCCTAGCCAAAATAAGGCTAAAATGCTATTGAGTGAAAATTCTGAAATAGTTAATTGATTTGAAATTATCGAAAATCTATACGTATATTGAGCCTCAAGTTTTAGAGGCAGTAATTCCTTGCGGTAGCCCATTCTTTTTTAAAGGTGCAGGTTGTCCTATAAAATACATAGTTAACATAGTCATTTATTTTAGCCAAAAAGACTGTCCCACAGGAAAGCGACGTTTTTAGCCATTATGTCGTGAGAAAAACAACAATTCTGGTCAAAAAGGCCAAAAAGCTATTGAGTGAAAATTCTGAGATAGTTAATTGATTTATAATTATCGAAAATATATGCACATTTTGAGCCTAGAGTTTCAGAGGCAGTAATGCCGTATGGTAGATCATTCGTTTTTAAATGATGCAGGTAGTTCTACAAAATAAACGGGTAATATAGACATTTATTTTGGCCAAAAAAATGTTCCACAGCAAAGCAATTTTTCAGTCATTTTGTGGCGAAAACAACAATTCTAGCCAAATGAAGGCTAAAATGTTATTGTGTGAAAATTCCGAGATAGTTAATTGATTTAGAATTATTGAAAAACTATACACATATTGCGTCTCGAGTTTCAGAGGCAGTCATGCTGTATGGTAGCGCATTCGTTTTTAAAAGATGCAGGTAGTCTTATAAAATAAACGGCTAACTTAGACATTTAGTAAGGCCAAAAAGACTGTTCCACAGCAAAGTGGTGTTTTTAGGCTTTTTGTGATGCAAAACAACAATTCTAGTGAGAAAAGGGCCAAAAAGCAATTGTGCGAAAATTCTGAAATAATGAATGGATTTAGAATTATAAAAAAATCTATACACATATTGAGCCTCGAGTTTCCGAGATAGTATTTCCGTACGGTAGCACATTCCTTTTTAAAAGGTGCAGGCGGTCATACAAAATAAACGGTTAACATACATTTATTTTTACCAAAAAGACGGCCCCATAGCAAAGTGATGTTTTCAGTTATTTTGTGGTGAAAAACAGTACTTCTAGTCAAAAAGGGCGAAAAAGCTATTTTATGAAAACTCTGAGATAGTCAAAGGATTTAGATTTATTGAAAAAACAATAAGCATAATGAGCCTCGAGTTTCAGAGGCAGTAATGCCGTACGGTGGCGTATTCGTTTTCTAAAATGTGCAGGCAGTCCTAAAATATAAACGATTGACAGATACATTTATTTTAGCCAAAAAGACTGTCCTACAGCAAAGCAGTGTCAACTGCAGTGTCAGCCAAAAAGACTGTCCTACAGCAAAGCAGTGTCAAAGAGATAGTCAATTGATTTAGAATTATCAAAAACTATACACATACTGAGCCTCGAGTTTCAGAGGCAGTAAAGCCAGTACGGTGGCGCATTCTTTTTCTAAAATGTGCAGGTAGTCCTACAAAATAAACGGCTAACATAGACATTTATTTTAGCCAAAAAGACTTTTCCACACTAACGTGGTATTTTCAGGCATTTTGTGGTGCAAAACAACAATTCTAGCCAAAACAAGGCTAAAATGCTATTGTGTAAAAATTCCAAGGGATAGTTAATTGGTTCAGGCTTATCAAAAATCTATACACATATTGAGCCTCGCGTTTCAGAGGCAGTAATGTCCTAGGGTAGCACAATCGTTTTAAAAGGTGTAGGTAGTCCTATAAAATAAACGGTTAACTTAGATATTTATTTTTTTCAAACAGACTTTACCATAGCAAAGTGACATTCTCAGCCATTTTGTAGTGCAAAAAGAAAAAACAACAATTCTAGTCAAAAAGTCCAATAAGCTATTGTGTGAAAATTCGCAAATAGCCTAATGATTTAGAATTATTGAAAAACTGTACGTATATTGAGCCTCGAGTTTCAGGGGCAGTAATACCGTACTGTGGTACATTCGTATTTAAAAGGTGTAGGTAGTCCTACAAAATAAACGACTAACATAGACATTTATTTTAGCCAAAAAGATTGTCCCACAGCAAAGCGCTGTTATCAGCCATTCTGTTGTGCAAAACAACAATTCTAGCCTAAAGAAAGCCAAAATGTTATTGTGAGAAAATTCTGAGATAGTTAATTGATTTAGAATTATCGAGAATCTATACGCATATGGAGCCTTTATTTTCAGAGGCAGCAATGCCATGTAGTAGCAAATTCATTTTTAAAACGTGCAGGTAGTCCTACAAAACAAACGGCTAATACAGACATTTGTTTTAGCCTAAAAGACTGTCCCATGAAAAAGTGATTTTTTCAGGAAAATACATTAAACTTACCTAACGGCTCAGTCTTAAAATCAATATCCACTCTTCCAGCAAGTGCATAAGCAACAACCAAAAGAGGCGATGCCAAATAATTTGCACGTGTGTTGGGGTGTACTCGACCTTCAAAGTTTCTGTTACCAGACAAGACACTACAGCACACAAGGTCACCCTAAAAAGCAATTTCATTTTACTTAGTTCTAATTTTCTTTTGCCGAAGTGTGCTTACAAACACATAAGAATGGTTCACCTTAATACAGTGGTGCACCAAAGGATAGTTTGGTGCACAGATTTCAAGCGATAGCTTCTTTGAAAAATTTCCGAAAAAAGATGATTCAAAAAAGGTGGTTGAAGGCCCATCTGTGGCAATTTTCTATTTATAAATCATTCTAGACTCTTTTGCGATTTCTACAGGAAAAGTGAAATTGCTGCGCACGATTTCAAAACTTGTTTAATGAAGTGTGTCAATTGGAAAAAAAAAAACAGAAATTTAAGATCCTTTGGTTACATCAGCGCTGATCCATAAGGGATCACTTTCGTCAAAACTTTAACTAGATTGAAGCCTAAAAAAAACTAGAGTTAAAAATTGGACAACAACATATTATCGTTTTTATGGCACTTGGTATTAACCAGGTGACATATAGCCAGATGTCGGTCTGTCGGTCCCAGTTTTACTACTTTAGGCACTTCCAGGTAAGCTAGGACGATGAAATTCGGCAGGCTAATCAGGGACCAGACCAGATTAAATCAGAAATCTTTTCCCGATTTGACCATCTGGCGTGGGGGGGGGGGAGGAGTGGGGGGCCGGTTAATTCGGAAAAATAGAAAAAAATTAAGCATTTTTAACTTACGAACAGGTGATGGGATCTTAATGAAATTTGATGTTTGGAAGGATATCGTGTCTCAAAAATCTAATTTGAAATCCCGACCAGATCCGGTGACATTGGGAGGAGCTGGAGGAGGGGAACCTGAAATCTTGGAAAACGCTTAGAGTGGAGGGATTGGGACAAAACTTGGTGGGAAAAATAAGCAGAAGTCCTAGATACGTAATTGACATAACCGGAACGGATCTGCTCTGTTTGATGGAGTTGGGGGGGAGAGGGTTAATTCTGAAAATTAGAAAAAAATGAGGTATTTTTAACTTACGAAGGAGTGATCAGATCTTAATGAAATTTCATATTTAGAAGGACCTCGCAACTAAGATCTCTTACTTTAAATCCCAACCGGATCCAGAGTGAATAAGGGGGGGGGGGGCGGAAATCTTGGAAAACACTTAAAGTGGAGAGATGAGGATGACACTTGGTGGGAAAAATAAAAACAAGTCCAAGATACGTGACTGACATAACCGGAACAGATTTACTCTGGATCCGGTGACATATAAGGGAGTTAGGGGGGAACCTAAAATCTTGGAAAACGCTTAGAGTGAAGGGATTGGGATGAAACTTGGTGGGAATACAAGCAGAAGTCTTAGATACGTGATTGATATAACCAGAACGGATCCGCACTATTTGGGGGAGATGGGGGGAGGGTTAATTCTGAAAAATTAGAAAAAAATGAGGTATTTTTAACTTACGAAGGAGTGATCGTACCTTAATGAAATTTTATATTTAGAAGGACATCGTAACTCAGAGGTCTCATTTGAAATCCCGACCGGATCCAGCGTCATTGGGGGGGGGGGAAATCTTGGAAAACACTTAAAGCGGAGAGATTAGGATGAAACTTGGTGGGAGGAATAAAAACATATTTAAGATACGTGACTGACATAACCGTACTGGATCCATCCTCTTTGGTGGAGTTGGGGGGAGAGGGAGCAATTCCGAAAAATTTGAAAAAATGAGGTATTTGTAACTTACGAACGGGTGATCAGATCAGATTCTTGAAAAACGCTTAGAGTGGAGAGATCGGGATGAAAATTGGTGGGAAGAATAAGCACAAGTTATAGATACGTGATTGACATAATTGGAACGGATCTTTTCACTTTGGATGAGCTGGGGGGTGTTGATTTGGAAAAAGTAAAAAAAAAATGAAGAATTTTTAACTTAAGAACGGGTGACCGGATCTTAATGAAATTTGATATTTAGAAGGAACCCATGTCTCAGAGCTCTTATTTGAAATCCCGACCAGATCTGTTTACATTGGGGAGAGTTGGAGGAGGAAACCGGAAATCTTGGAAAACGCTTAGAGTAGAGAAATCGGGATGAAACATGGTGGGTAGAATAAGTAAATGTCGTAGATACGTGATTGACGCAACCGTACTGGATCCACTCTCTCTGGGGGAGTTAGGGGGTTGGGTTCAGAGCTTTGGCGAGTTTGGTGCTTCTGGACGTGCTAGGACGATGGAAATTGGTAGGCTCGTCCGGGAGCCGCACAAATTGACTTGATAAAGTCGTTTTCCCCGATAAGACCATCTGGGGGGCCGAAGGGAGAGGAAAAAGTAGAAAAAATGAGGTATTTATAACTTACGAGTGGGTGATCGGATCTTAATGAATTTTGATATTTAGAGGTACCTCGTGACTCAGAGCTCTTATTTTAAATCCCGACCGGCATTAAGCCTCCAATTTTCCTTTTAAATCAATCTATTGATTCTTAGAATTTTGCTAGAGCTCATACTATATGAGCTCTTAGCTCTTGTTTTTTTTACTTTTTTATTAATTCTCATCCATTTTTACAATATTATCCCCATTAAATTTCCTATTTTCAATTCTAGGCTTTGTAGATATTAGTATATTGAGCGTAGTGTGTGAAAAACTGGGGACAAATCCTGTGATAGTACCAATTGAGGGTGCCAATTAGGCAGAAACGCCTAATTTTTTAAGGGGAGGGTGGAGGGGAAATAATAAAAAATAAACACATTCAGTTTGATAATTTGAACAAGAAGTACCCAAAAATTCCCAGACAATTGAGGATTTTAGGAGGACGACCCGCGAGCCCCCTCTTTTGTGTACATCCCTGATGCCAATAACACCAAAAGAAAGCGAAATACCCTGCCAAACAAGAGCGTACAAAGGGAAAGGCAAAAGGGGGGAGTTTTAACCCCTCTTCCCCCTTAGAAGACTAAATACACAATTTCGAGCATCTGCATTAAATATACCACTTTTCTAAAAAATAAGTTTCAAATGCACATCAAGTGCCCCCCTCCCAACTCTTAGCAAAAAGGATAGGCTCATTACAGTTTCTTTGAACCAAATCATGCAAGGATCTGGTTCTTTTTTTTATTGCTGAAAAAAAATATTTTGTCTAAGGGCCATGAAAAATTGTGAAGCAAGTTTATATTTACCACCCTTAAAGTAGAATCTTGATACGATAAGATAAGATAATATTTATATGCAAAAGACTATCAAAAGCTCTATAGAACCGAATTTGCTTTATATGTCAAGTAAAAGCTAATAAAAAAAAAAAATTCAAAACAGTACATTAAGTCAAACACTTAAAATTAAAAGGAATTAAAAAAGCAAAATCATCAAAGATAAAGGGCAAATCAGTAAACTTAACAATTAAATTACAAAAACATTGCAGTAAATAAAAAAAAGAATAAAAACGGCAATAGAGGAAAAGGGGAATTTGGCAATTACATAATCACGAATTATTATTAAGGTGTTCCAGAATAAAGGGTATAAAACTTTTGCGAAGCCTTTCTGTAGCAGCATGGATCGGAGAGTAAGTTGGGATTGCTAAGGAGGCTGACCGGGGGAGTCGGAGTCTAATGGGATTGTGAAAATCAGGGAGTAAGTCCTCAGTACGGGGATTGGAAATTAATGATTTAGCGAAAAGCAGGCAAATTTTTCCCCTACTTTCTTTTAAGGTGGTAATGCGCGCAGCTTTAAGGAGGAAGGAGTATGGAATTTTGCCTTCTTTGTAAATGATCCTGAGCGAACGCTTTTGGACCGACTCAATTTTGTCACTAAGTTCATTTGAAAGTTGCGAATGCCAGACCGGACATGCATATTCCAATAACGGCCTGATAAAGGATAAGTAAACACGGAGGGAATGTATCTTAGGACAATTAAATTTGTTTAGTAGCTTAAAAATGGATAGTTGCTGATGTTAAGATAAGATAATATGATGATGCTCACCTAACCAGTTTTTTTTATCAAGAAGAGCTTACTATTTAAGAGGGTCAAATGTTCTATAATAAGGGAAGTCGACAGGATCAGTTAACAAACGATATTATTTACCAAGAGCTTTTCATATGGCTATGTTTATTTTTTATCACATGGCCATTCCCAAGTCTTACAGTACCAGTTGCGCACATATTTTATGGTTTGGGGAAGCAATAAGCTGTTGAAAAGGACAAGGATAGAGATCTTCTCTAGCCACTGACGATACATAGAACGTCGGATCCACGTTTGAGTTGCTGGGTCTTTTTTACAGGGACAGCCAGCAAGTATGTCACTGAGCCTTGCGTCGATGGGAAGTGAGCACCAGGCTCCCTATTCCCAAGCAGAATATCAATCCATAGAGCTACCACAGGATTAATGAGCTCCTAAATCGCAGTCATTATGATAATGGGTGTGGAACTTTTCCTGTCTTTTGTGTCTAATAGTAATTTCCAAAACACATTTAGAACTAAGAAAAAGAATTACTCTGATCCCTGTTACACAGTGACTTGAAGCATGAATCATACAGCATGTTTAGAATAAAAAAAAAAGTATTTGATACTTTTGCTAAGCATATATTACTTACTTCTTATTATATATATATATATATATATATACTAGCTGTTGGGGTGGCGCTTCGCGCCACTCCAACACCTAGTTGGTGGGGCGCTTCGCGCCCCCCCAAGCCCCCCCGCGCGCGTAAGTCGTTACGCGCCATATTAGTTACGCGCCATTGTAGTTGTGTCCCTGTGTCCCATCTGTGAATAGAGATAGATATAAATATATGTTTTAAACTACGTAAAACATGCGAATATACAACATTCTTCGCTGTCCCATTGTCTGTGCATATAAATAGATTGTCAGGTTTACTGACTCTTGAACATGCAACATATAATTGTCCATGGGAAAAACAATCCGTATTCAGATCTATACCTCATTATTCTAATGATGTGTCCCTGTGTCCTGGTCGTCATTTATATTCCCTGTGTCCCGGTCGTCATTTGTGTCCCGGTGTCCCAGTTTGTAATTTCTCTTTGAGTGTCCCGGTCGTCATTTATATTCCCTGTGTCCCGGTCGTCATTTGTGTCCCGGTGTCCCGGTCTGTAATTTCTATTCGAACAATCCCTGTGTCCCGGTCGTCATTTATATATCCTGCCTGTGCCCCCGGCGTCCCCGTTGTAGTTGTGTCCCTGTGTCCCGGTCGTCATTTATATTCCCTGTGTCCCGGTCGTGATTTGTGTCTGGGTGTCCCAGTGTGTAATTTCTCTTTGAGGTTCCCGGTCGTCACTTATATTCCCTCTGTCTCGGTCGTCATTTGTGTCCCCGTCTGTAATTTCTCTTTGAGTGTTTTTTTTTAGTTTTTTTTTTAGTTTTTTACCTTTTTTCTTTTTTCAGTTTTCTTTTTCTTCTTTATTTTTCAGCGTCACTATGAAGTACATATCGACGAACCTTTGTTTTTTTAACTTAAATCTGGTAGGCATTGATGACCTTATCCAAGTCAAAATCCCAAACCCAATAGGTTCTTCAGTCATTTTACAATTAAACATTTTTCCGTGAACAAATGTCTTAAATACCGTTAATGACGTCACCGTCAAAGCAAAAATGACGACAACTAATTTCATGACGTCAGCCAACACAGAAACATGACGTCATCTGATCCACAGATCCACAGACAGACAACTTATTTATATATATATAGATATACTAGCTGTTGGGGTGGCGCTTCGCGCCACCCCCAAGCCCCCCCGCGCGCGTAAGTCGTTACGCGCCATATTAGTTACGCGCCATTGTAGTTGTGTCCCTATGTCCCACCTGTGAATATAGATATATATATATATATATATATATATATATATATATATATATATATATATATATATATATGTTTTTAACTACGTAAAACTTGCGAATATACAACATTCTTTGCTGTCCCATTGTCTGTGCATATAAATAGATTTTCAGGTTTACTGACTCTTGAACATGCAACATATAATGGTCCATCGGAAAACAATCCATATTCAGATCTATACCTCATGATTCTAATGATTGCCCTTGAGCTTTGTTGATGGTGATTGCTAATCGACCATTCCCTGAGTCGCCATCGTCATTTATATATCCCCCTGTGCACCCCGGCGTCCCCTTTGTAGTTATGTCCCTGTGTCCCGGTCGTCATTTATATTCCCTGTGTCCCGGTCGTCATTTGTGTCCCGGTGTTCCAGTCTGTGATTTCTCTTTGAGTGTCCCGGGCGTCATTTATATTCCTTGTGTCCCGGTCGTCATTTATATCCCCCTGTGCCCCCCGGCGTCCCCATTGTAGTTGTGTCCCTGTGTCCCGGTCGTCATTTATATTCCCTGTGTCCCGGTCGTCATTTGTATCCCGGTGTCCCGGTCTGTATATACATTCGTTTTTTAGTTTTGTTTTTCTCCTTTATTTTTTTCCTTTTTTCTTTTTTTTCTTTTTTAGTTTATTTAGATTTTTAGATTTTTTAGTTTTTTTATTAGTTTTTAGTTTTTTTGTAGTTTTTACCATTTTTTTAGTTTTTTTAGTTTTTTTTTTTTTACTTATGTCCTGGTCGTCATTTATACTCCCTGTGTCCCGGTCGTCATTTGTGTCTCGGTGCTTTGTTGATTGCTAATTTATATTATATTTATATTTATATTTTTTATATTTATTAATATTTTTTTAGTTTTCTTTTTCTCTTATTTTTCAGTTTTTTCCTTTTTTTTAGTTTTTTCTTTTTTAGTTTTTAGTTTTTTTTTGTTTTTTACCTTTTTTTAGTTTTTTTAGTTTTTTTAGTTTTTTTAGTTTTTTTAGTTTTTTTAGCTTTTTTAGTTTTTAATTAGTTTTTAGTTTTTTTTTTTTAGTTTTTGCCTTTTTTTAGTTTTTTCAGTTTTTTTTAGTTTTTAGTTTTTTACCTTTTTTTAGTTTTTTTTAGTTTTTTAGCTTTTTTAGTTTTTTCTTTTTAGTTTTTTTTGTAGTTTTTACCTTTTTTAGTTTTTTTCTTCTTTTGTATTAGTGTGAAATAATTCAGACGTCATATGCGGACAAACACGACGTCACTCGACAGACAGACAGACAGACATAACCCACAAACAACTTATTTTTATATATATTTATTCATATTTTTTAGTTTTCTTTTTCTCTTTTATTTTTCAGTTTTTTCCTTTTTTTTAGTTTTTTTCTTTTTTAGTTTTTAGTTTTTTTTTAGTTTTTTACCTTTTTTTAGTTTTTTTAGTTTTTTTAGTTTTTTAGCTTTTTTAGTTTTTTTATTAGTTTTTATTTTTTTTGTAGTTTTTGCCTTTTTTTATTTTTTCAGTTTTTTTTAGTTATTAGATTTTTACCTTTTTTTAGTTTTTTTTAGTTTTTTAGCTTTTTTAGTTTTTTTTTCTTTTTAGTTTTTTTTGTAGTTTTTACCTTTTTTAGTTTTTTTCTTCTTTTGTATTAGTGTGAAATAATTCAGACGTCATATGCGGACAAACATGACGTCACCTGATCCACAGATCCACAGATCCACACACAGACAACTTATTTTTATATATATAGATATATTATATTAATCAAGTTTAGAACTAGATTATTTTTACCATCGAGTAAATTGAAAAAGAAGAAGAAAGGTTTTGTGTTTTTGGAAAACATAGAACAGCATTGTGTTGTAAGCACAGTGCAATTCTAAAGGTAATAATATTGACTGGGTGTCAGGAAATAGAGAATCAAGCTGGTTTTGAGTCGAAATTGGACTTTTTAAGATTATTTTTCGAGACAACAAATCATTTTTATTGAAGAAAAAAATCTTCTTGATATATATCATTTTTTTAATTTTCAAGGGATTCATAGCACCTTTTTACATTGAGAAACGTATAATATACACAAATTTTATGCGAAATAAGGAAAATTCTCTAAAAAAACACGAAGAGACCTCCTAAAGAAAGGGTGAGCCAAAATAAGAGCAGATCTCCCTAATATACCTTTTCAATGGCTTCCACAATAACATCCGGCAACGGTCCAGAGTTACCAATGCAAGTCATGCACCCATAGCCAACAATACCAAACCCAAGCTGATTCAGGGCGGGCACAACACCGGATTCTTCAAGGTAGTATGTGACAACACCGGATCCAGGAGACAGTGACGTTTTTACGTACGGGTTCACGGATAGTCCTGCTTCTACAGCTTTCTTTGCCAAAAGCCCTGTAACAAAAAATTCGTATGGAATGCAGGCTTGGCGATGAAGAGCATGCAAGCTCAGGCATGTAAACACGAATTTATACAATACTGTTTATGTTAATGAATAGAATTGAAGCGTGATCCTTGTCCATTCAAGCAAAACTCTAAAAATCCCAAGCTTGAAAACAATGTATAATTTTTTAACATCTAATTTTTATGTTAATTACAAAATATCCAGCAACTATCAAGTGTGTGGTTATACCTTTAAAGTTAATCAGCATATGAAAATTTTAAAGACTTTATAAACAGGGACACAATCGAGTTCACCTACATAATTAGGATGGCCAAAAACCTGGTTTTAATCTACCAGTTTCTGAAGACATTCTGTCGTATGATGGCACACCTCGTCCCTGCATATAAATGTTTTCCATAATTACTACTAATACCGGGTTCAGTGCATGAGCTGGGTGGCAGCTGTCCCAGAACACGGATATGGAAGAAAGTGGCGTTCTATTGGGAACAGTCATGGATCGTCGAGTTGGCAATTATGAGCCATTTGAGCCAAAAAAGATTCTTAAACCATCAATGGAATTATAGTTGTCTTTAACTGCATTCAGGGGGGATTTCACCACACCTCCTGTACGTTTTCCCCAACTACAGTACCATCGATACGAAATGAGCAATCAGGTCTACAGGTGTGTCCAAACGTTAAAAGGCGGTAGCAAAAGATAGTGTCAATACCATACTCCTATCTTGGTCATAAGGTTATAGCCTTAGTTTGATACTCAGTCTTTGAGGTTCAGGTCAATCGTGCACCTCTTGCTTCTCTATTTTAAGGAGTTCCAGCCCTAAATTATTTATCGCTTTACTGTCTAAATTTCCCATCTGTACAGAAGAGCAGAACAGACAATAGATTCAGAAAATTAGGTCTTTCATGCTTATATAGTTCTTCTCCTTTGCCATAACTGCTTGCAATGATAATAAAAAAAAAACAGATTGGCTAAAAAAAACTGGCTTCAGAAGGTTGTGCTTGGATTTCGCCTCTACCCCCCCCCCCCTTTATGTATATGAATGACCAAAGATTTTTGAAACTGTTGATCCTCTTCAATCATATACTGGTTCAGTAATAAGAAATAGTAGGATTTGTTGATACAAATGATTTTTGTTTTCTCATTGTTTATCTTCAGTCCCATAAGAGCAGCCAAGACCGTTGCTCTCTGGCGCAAGACCAACGCTTCATGGCAAGAAGTTAAAGGCAGCAATGAATCGTCAGAGTAATCTTTGTCAGTAACGATGAAACCACACTTGACATTCCCGTCATAGCAACCATGTACAGCTTTTTTCGTAGCCAAGTAGAGCACTAATTCGAATAGCTCTAGGAATAGGCTAGATCCTTCCCTGACACCGAAGTTGATGTCAAAACAAGAAGATAGATTTCCGTTGACCTGGGACGCAAGCCCATAAATGATTATAATAGTCAGTCTACGCAAGATAAAATTTTATTGAAAATGATTTTGAGACTTGTTATGAGTTCCCTCTTACGGAAATTATTTTAATCGTTCTTTAAATAACAGCTGGTGACCTGCATCCCTTAGGCTATCTCGGAGGGAATTCCAGACTCCCTCCCCTGCCCCATATTTGATTATAAAAGCTGTCCTCCTACCACTCCGGTATCCCTTCACCAAGATAGTATTATTTCTAGTAAAATAATCACTCAGAGAACAGTTTAGGCGAAAATTATCTAAAAACACTGAAAGAGAAGTAAAAACAGCAGAAAAGCCCCTCTAGGAGCCTCTAAAAGTGCATTTCAGGCCCCATAATCAAACGTCTTTAATAAGTCTTTGCGCTTAACCTGAAGGTAAATATACTTTCCACATCCCTTTGCATGAAATAATACGTTCAGATTGAATGTAAAGACTGGACACAGGGATGGCGGTAGGCCTCTTCATTTACAGCAAACTCTAGCCTGAAAAATCACCTTTACAATTCAGAGACCATCTTTGGCAGTTCTTGAACTTCAGGCTAATCACTTAAAAGAAATTGTCATGAGGAAATTTGCATGGTTTTAGATAAAAGGAGAAAAAAACCCAAACGTGGTTGAATCTTGTTCAAAATAATGAAATCAAATTCGTTATTAGAGAATACTACTAGGGAGGTTTCATTTTCCAATCCGAAAAATAAAAATTAAACAATGTATGGTTTTCTTGGGAAAATTGGCTGCAGAAGGGTTTTTTAAGGATTAATTATTTTGAACTATATATCGCAGAACATTGAAAAGACTCATTCCATCAATTTTCAGTTTTAGCAATCTCTTTCTTTTTAAAAGGAAAGACATTGCGTTTTAATAGACCATTGCTTTGAATAATTATGATCCATAAATCTAAAAAAAAAAAAAAATAGTCCGTCACGTAAAATCAAAATGGCATAAGGCAAATATTCCAAAATAGCCGTTTGTTTCAAAAGTGTTGCAGTCTTATAAAATCTGCTGATTTCCAAGGAGCGATTCAGTCAAAAATTAAATAATAACAATAATAATAAAAAAAGGACAGAAATAAATAAGCAAAACGATATTTTCAAATGATAGGAAAGAGCGACGTTAAAACTTAAAATAGTAAAATTGACCCTAAATAAAAAGGGGACGTCCACCTAGACTAGAGTCTGATTTACTAGACTAGCTATGTGTACTACTAGATCCCTTAAAGAGCGGAATTTAACTTACCCGTTGCTGAAATTTAGCCGATCAATACTACCAAGTTCTATATTTTAAATTTTAGTCCAAAATATGTGAATAAAAATTCAACCATTGACGGGATTTCAAACTGGGAATTCTTTAAGTGACAGCAAAAACATAATATTTTAGCACATTCGATTTGAAAACATTTTAAATAAGACTAAAGTCTGAAAGTGTGAACTGTTTTCAGAAAATCGAAAGTTAAACATCACCGTAAGGACCAGGAGATACACGGGGAGATAGCCACCCTAGATATTAGATTAATGTTAACTTGGTTTTGAATTTCACAGTCATTCTTACCTTTCATGGGTAAAAACGACTTGTTTTGTTCTTTATACAAAAAAAAAACGTTTGAGATAATGTATTCTTAAGTTTCGGTCACAACAAATATTGTTTTCATTGATTACCAAGGTTAACACGTCATTCCACTTCATCCCTTAGTGGAAAAACTTTATTGTACAAAATACATAATCTAAAATAGTTTACGCATAAGGCGTATCTTCATGGGTACTACCCAAAGATTCTTTAAAATGCTCATTAGCCAATTTTTGAGTTTTTAAGACGCTTACCTTGCCCATATATGTCCAAGATTGCAGGTCCACCACACTAATATTTTAAGTTGGTGATATTTAACTCATAGTTTTACTTTTATGGTACTTATTATTTATTCCTTATGACACTATTATCAATTTTACTATTTACCTTAACAAGCTTTGCTTACGTTTAGTTACATAGTAAACCCCTTTCATACAACAAACAAATGACACTTTCAAAATATTTAGTATTTGCAATAAATAAAAAGGCAGAGGTACTCTTTCCTATACTGTTTGTACAAAGCACAATTACCGCTGTCTAAAAAAGAAGATGGGGTGGCACGTACCTGCTCCGAGCATAACCGATGGATTACTAGTATTTGTGCAACTTGTAATTGCTGCAATAACGGTAGAGCCATGACGAAGAACATATTCTTTGTTATCGTAAATAAATGGCACTTGAGTATTCAGTTTATCAGATGGAAGACCAAAACCTTTAAAACCAACCTACAAAAAACATTTTAAATATATATAGTATATAATATATAATATATATATATATATATATATATATATATATATATATATATATATATATATATATATATATATATATATATATATATATATATATATATATACTAGCATTCATCTGAGGAACAATCAGTCACTATACAAATCGTCAAAACTTACCAGAAAAGAGAAGACAGCACTATAACACAAACCTACTCAAAACATGTGTTTCTTTTTTCTTCTTTAAAGTGAATACATGACACAATACAAGACTGATGAATTTACCTCAAATGAATTACGCAATTTTCAACAAATATGAGGAACAGCAAAAAAAAAAATTCAAGATAGTAGAATCTGGGATATCACGTTCCGAGGCTTCATCAACCAATCTTTATCAATGTTTGTTGAGATATGGTAAGTTTAGATTATCTACAAAAGAAGAGACCCCGCACTGAGTATTTGGGTAACAGCTTTGTATGACGTTGCACCTGCATTGGGATAGTCTTCTGAGGGATGCCATCCATGAAAATCCGCGTGTTGAAACCTCCTTTTAAAGGAGGTTGAACAGACACAACTCAAGCAAAGGCATAAGTAAATGATTGAGTAGTGACGTACCAAACCCTAAAATGTATAACAATCCGTCTCTATAAAAATTATCATGTTCAACAAAAAGAGTGCAGAAATGCAAGCAGAAGAAACTTGCCGCAAAAATAACAAAAATAAAATATATAAAAAATAAAAATGATATTAAAAATGAATCCAGTCATGAAAGATTTAAATTATCTCGATGAAAACTTGCAACAAGGTATACGCTTAAGTTCCCCAAATTCCATTCCAATTTCAGCATGCTTTGAGCAATGTTTTAGAACCTACTAACCTAGGAACAAGCACAAAAAGAGCATTTATTTCATGAATCAAATGAAGTTAATGGCAAAGAAACAAAAAAAAGTACATTCTTACACAGTTGTCTTGAGCATTGGCAATCATTGACGACGGCAGAACTATACATGAAGAATTATTCTTTTTATTATCTCAACCCTACAAAAACTTATTATTGTTTAAACAAGGCGATCCTAAAATAATAAAAAGAGGCTGTTTATTTTTCTTCACACACGAAATATTAACCGTTTCTTCACACTTTACGGCTAATAAAAATGTTTTATTAATGGCTATAATAATAGCCATCATCACATGGATAGGACACAAAATACTGTAAGAATACTAGAAAAAATTATTGTGACTAACCACGAAGCATTGCGTTTACTTTCATATGTTCAAGATGTTCGTGCTATGAATTAGTTTCCTTGCCATGAATTAGTTGATTATATTCCTCACTTCTTTTCAACTAAAAAATTCGCAGCTGCGTCTGTAGTTAACCCATGCTACAGACAAGAATTCGACAATAAGTGAGACACTTCATACAATGAGAGAAGGCAAATTTACGTCACTAGCATTCAATAATTGAAGTAAGGTAAAGAGGGGTACTACAAACTAAGTCATTTAGGAGAGATGGGGGGGGGGTCATGCTTAGAATAGAACTTTTGACCAAAATGTGTCGACTAACTCCTATCAGACCAATCTTGAATAGGGATCCCCCTAAAACCACCACATTTGCAGATTTTTCGCAATTTTTATTGATTGGTAATTGTATAAGCCTACCTTATTCGTGAGACACTCGGCGAAATCGCCCTTCATTTTATTTACAGGAACTCTGTCCTGTGGGCGTTTGGGTCCACTAACGGAAGACACTACAGTTTCAAGATCCAATTCAACCACTTGCGAATAAACAGGATCCTCACAATCGTTCGAGTAGTTTCTAAACAATCCAGCTGCCTTTAGATAGGCTTCTATTACTGCTATCCTTTCAGGATCACGATCTAAATAGATTAAAAGTGAGCTGTAAAATAATAGATGAGTCACTGGGCAAGAGATAATACCTATATTTGGTTTGGCAAAAAACTCACTGGGGTACTTTCAGCCGTTTCTCATCAATCAACAGATACCAGGCTTAGACGGCTTTCCTTCTTTATGAATGAGACTTAATTTAATGGTACCAAGAAAATTGTTTCTCTCTCTTTAATTGTTCATTTACAGGAAATCAAATAAATAATACAAGATTGCACCATGTCTAGCCGCCCAAACTGAAAAGCTAAGCACCCTTCCTATATCCCTCCATCTCTATAACCCCCTGGAACACCAAACTTTCCAAAATTCTGAATATTGGTTCAAATTAACGAAATTCAAAGTTTCGCTGACAAAAGTAGTTTTCAAACCTTAAGTTGTTTTCAAAATCTCCCCTGGACAATGGGGGGGATTTGAGTAAGCTAGTCCCCCAAATCTGGAACTTGTGTTGGCACATCACTTGAAAAAGACAGCCAGATTCAGATGAAAAACCAGACTAATTACATTCAGAAGACCATTATCCTCTTACAGCAAACTTAGAATTTAGCCAGATTTTTCAATATTTTCAGAAGCAATTTTAGGCAATAACCTTTTTCAAAAACCGATATAAGAAAAAAAGAGAAATAAGGAGCATTCATATAACCCACTCACTAAGCTCAATCCCACGTTGTTGGTAGTTTTGTTTGCCGTCTAGTCCACCAAAATAACTCCTTTTACAAACATAAGTTATTTCTCTTGTTTTCCAGTTTCACAGACATACCAATAACCTAAGCCTAAATTTTAAAGAAACAAGACACGTATACAAGAATTTACCTTGTAGGGGGGAGGGGTTTAAATCCATCGAAAAAGAAACGACATTCAATGGCAAATATAAGAAAATAAAGACAAATAGTAGAAAATCTATCTTGCTGTTTGTAAGCCTACTAACTCACCTGTCCGCGTTGCTGCTATCCCAAAAGAAAAGAAATTCATGCAAAATTCTCCGCGGAAAATTCGTCTACGCGTATTAATAACGATCGCATTTTGAAACTTAAAACCATGTGAATAATTCCCTCGATGGACTTTCTCCCGAAAAATTTTACTCATACGAATCCTCCGCCTGCAAAATCCCCCCCCCCCCCGCACCAACCAAAGGGAAAACTACTCTAGCGGAAAAATTCTCCCCGCGGAAAATTTCTCTCCATCGGTGATCAGAGTCCATAATTCAAAAAACAGGATAATGCACTGAGTCAATAAACACAAACATCAATTTTTTTCGAAGCGCTATCCTTTCCCAGACCGATTAAAGTTGTCAAAATTCAACAAAAATCCCCCACCCCACCCCCAACAATTCTCCTGTATTGGAGAATCGATTTTTTTTTTTCAAACGTCAAGCTTTCCACAATAGAGCTTATCTAAGACTGAATAAAGTTGCTCTTTGCCCTACAATTTATACAAATGGCCTTATTAATATATTTTGAATACATACGCAAAGAGTCAGAAAAAGATATACAAACCAAATTCATTCTGATATGAAGAATTCTCCCCCGAGCCCCCCCCCCCCTCACGATTCCAATTCATTTGGCAATCGAGTCCATAAATAGAAAAGACAAATAGTACACCGAATCGATGACCACGAACATCGATTTTTTATACTATTTCATAACATAATTATACCCAGATTGGGATAAAAATTTATGCGTAAAACTTTGCAAGAGCAAAGAAGAAATTTATGCAGGGCATAGATTCGATTTTATATATACACATGTTACGGTGAAAGTCCTGAATCTGGTAAGTGTCAACATTCATCGGTGAATGTCTGAAATTCCTTTTTCTCTGTTTGGATTCAATCAGCTTTGTCAGTCTTATGCAAGGTTTGATGGTAAAAGTTGAAGTTAGGTTACAAATATCAGAAATAAGTTAAAAACGTTACTTGTCACCATCAAACTTTGCATAAAAATGAAAAAGCTGACTAAATCCAAGGAGAAAAAAAGTAATTTCGGACAATCACCGGTGAATGTCGACATTCTCTAATTCCAGTCTTGCAATGTATTACAAACACAAAACAGTTTGATAAAAAAAAACGTGAGGTAAAGCAGATATAAAGATCTAGACTTACTGGTTTGTCTCAAATAATCGACACCAATTCTATCAAGGGCAAAAAAGCCAACAGTAGCACCATATTCTGGACACATGTTGGAAATTGTAGCACGATCCGCAACTGAAAGTTCCTCGACACCCGGACCGAAAAACTCGACAAACTTTCCAACCACACCGACAGATCGTAAATGCTAAAAAAAAATAAAAATAATAAATTGGTAATTATGGTTAAGTAGCAGAATAATTGGCAATTTAACTATTAAAAGAAAGACAAAGTGTTTGCTCTAAGTAAAGATAGCAGCATTTTCAGTAAGGTGTGGGTGTCTTTAAAGGACAAAACAAAAGCTGTATGGTCACGCTTCAACGGCAGAATTAAATCTTCATACGAAAGCTGGTGAAAAACAAATCAGACTGAAACTTCCACCATAGACTGGTCAAAAATGAAAATTAAAAAAGGAAAAAGACTGAATTTACGAAAAAACTTTTATCAATGATAAACAACATGAAAACCAACTTTTGAAACCAACATGAAACCACTTTTTTTGCTTTCCACTCAATATTCTTTTATCATTTTTTCATTTAAATCTAAGCTATGACGACATTTCTATTGCATGAAAAAAAACAAGCGTCATTTCTATTCGAGTTCATTAATTTAATTTAAGCATCGTTTCTAGGCATGTTTAATTTGAGGTAAAACTTTTTCGAATTCTTCCAAGGAAAAAAATTATTTAAATATCTATCTAACCTTCTAATAAAAGAATAAAAATGATAGATCATTATCAGTACATACATACTATTCCATTTTGATATACCTCATTTTGCTCTTGTACTGATGAGTGAAATGAAATACATGGACTTCGAATTATACCATGCATTTTGGGCAGCGCCCACAGGCCAGCTTTCACCGTTACATTCTTCCTCCCTACCAAGACAACTTCCCAACCAAATACAATATCAACTAGAAAGATTGCCAGTTAACTTTTAGCACAGAGGAATTTCACTTGGGGAACAGAAAGATATTGTGTTTTCCTTGCGCAGTATCTCATCCCTCATTTCAACCATTGATTAACATCAATGGTTGAAGGTATGTTTTGAAGCTTAACAGTTTCCATCTCTCATATTGGGTTGACTTTAAAATTGTACTTGCTACTTTGAATTTTTTTCTGCTGTTTTTTTTTTAGCTCCTTGCATTAATAAGCACACTCATGTTAGTTTAAAGTGATTGTAGTGAATAAACACGTTCTTTTCTATTCCTCTGAAATTTCTTTTTTTTTTAACCAGTCTTTTTCAGCTTTTTTTTAAACACTCTTTTGATTTTGGGTCAGCCTTAAAGACTAGAATGAAAGTTTCTACTAGTTACTAACCTTGGTAATAGTTAGTACAATATCTGTAGATGTGGCATATGGTCCAATTTTGCCTGATATTTTGTAACCAATAACTTGTGGCAAAACCATAGATATTGTCTGCCCTAGCATGACAGCCTCTGCCTCAATGCCTAAACAGAAGAGAAATTTCAATAAAAAGAGAAAAATCCAGATAATATCTCGTTTTAATAAATCAAACTTCTAAGATATTACTTTTCTGATGACAATATGCTCGTTTTGGTTAATCAAACTACTAAAAATGCTACTTCTCTGATGAAAGGCCAAGCTTCTCTCATGTTAATTTCTGGCACGCAAGCCTTAGTTCACAGGCATGAATAAATTGAACACAAAAAAAAAAAAAACCAGATCAGCTTTAATGCCAATTATTCAAAGACGATGATTTAATGCCAATCGCACACAAACGAAATCAGGCTAATATTAATTACCCCATCGGTCGAGGACGTTGCTGCTATACTTATTAGTTTCATCGCTCCTTTGACTTGTATTTGATGATAACTCACTCTCTTGGACTCCAGCAGAGGGAGGGGGAACAGTCCCCCGAAGGGGAAAGGAAGAAACATAAAAGAAAGTCTAAAACCAGAAAAGTTTTATATCTTAGTTTTAATATTCCGATTTAAATCGCGGCACAAACAAAACTCTAAGTTGCATCTCTCTCCCCTCTTCTTCTAGTGGTCTTTCTAAGATTAAGAGTGATCGGAGGATGGTCCCCCCCCCCGGAACCTCGTATTTTCCCAAATACATTTGATAGGAAATTAAAATGGCCATTTGTTGTCGTAGAGACTTTGAAAATAGCTCATTCGACAGGATATTCAAAGGGCTAGCCCTTTTTAATAGTCAAAAGTCTCTGAATGGCAACTAGCCCCCTGAAACGCCCACCATTTCTCAAAACACGTCCAATCAAAATATATTGGTAGCCATTTTGTTCAACGTAATTGAAAGGTCCGGAAACTACGTATTTAAGGATGATACCCCCCCCTCACAGCAATCAGGGCAAGGGTTGTTAGTTACATCCTGGGGGGCATAAGTTTGGTGAAGGGCGATTTCGTTCAACGTAGTTTTAAGGTCTGTAAACTAGGTCTTTGAGGATGACAACCCCCTCACCATAGCCCTCAGAGTAAGGGTTTTAAGTTATACCCTGCGGGCATATAAGGTATATATAGAAAGCGTGATCATATAGATTTCGGAGGGGGGCTCATTGGATTGTTAATTACAAGCTCTAGTACCCCTTTTAAGATTTAGAGTGATCGGAGAGTGGATACCCCTCCCCCCACACCTCGGGTTTTCCCGAAATGCATCCAATAGTAATTTTGAGATTGCCATTTGTTGTCGTATAAACTTCAAAACAGCTCATCCGATTGAAAATTGAATGGGCCAGTGCCCTTTTTAATGGTCAAAAGTGATTGAAGGGCAGCTAACCCTCCTCCCATGCCCAACATTTCCCCAAACAGTTCAAATCAAAATTTGAGATAGTCATTTTGTGCAACGTTGTTGAAAGGTGCATCTAAAGTATATACATAGAAAGGGTGACCGTATAAATTTTGGAGGGGCTCATTGGATTGGCAATCAGAAGTTCTAGTGTCCTTTTTAAGATTCAGATTGATCAGAGGGTGGATACCCCCCTTCCAAGCCTCGTAATTTCCCGAAATGCATCAGATAGAAATTTTGAGACGGCCATTTGTTGTCTTAGAAACTTTGAAAACAGCTCATTCGATTGGAAATTGAAAGGGCCAGTGCCCTTTTTAATAGTTGATAGTGATTGGTAGGAAACAAACCCCCCTTCCACGCCCGCCATTTCCACAAACCTATCTAATCAAAATTTTGAAATAGCTGGGTTTTTTTTCAACGTAATTGAAAGGTCCGAAAATTATGTCTCGGAGGATGACAACCCCTCCCCCGCCCCACAGCCGTCAGGGAGCATATAAGGTACATATAGAAAGAGTGATCGTATAAGCTTCGAAGGGTCTCATTTGAAAGCTAATCAGAAGTTTTAGTGCCCTTTTTAAGATTCAGAGCAATCGGATGGTGGATACACCCCATGAAGATTAAAGATCTCCATTGAGTCAGGAATGAGCAAAACTGAAAAAAGAATAATCTTTCAAGTGTAAAACTACCACAAATCATTATCAATAAATAAATGAAACTCAAACGAACAAAAATTACAATAAATAGCAGAGTCAAACTCAAAACAAGCAAAAATTAACACGAATACGACTGATAACCCCCATGCCTTCACAAGACCAGGACACAAATTAGGCTTTACTGAAAGCAAAACCTTTGAAAAAGTTTTCACCTTTCTTACTTTCATAAGTAAAAATTATCAAAATCTTTAGGAACAAATTTCAGTATATGTCAATTAGACAGACAATCAACGGCCATTCGTTTTTTTCGGTAGAAAAAAAGTAGATGGTATGAGGGTTATCAGACCTACTCATGTTAATTCTTGCTCGTTTTGAGTTTGATTCGGCTATTTATCGTAATTTCTGTTCGTTTTAAGTTTCATTTATTTATTGATAATGATTTGTGGTAGTTTTACGCCTGGAAGATTATTTGACTTAATTTTTTTTCATTCTAGGCTTAATGGAGCTCTTTACTTTTCTTTGAAAAACCTGCGATGTAGAAAATTTTAAAATTTATCACTAAAAAAGAAAGAAAGATGGGTTTATTAAAATAAATAAACAAAAAAAAAAAAACAAGCAAATGGCCCGAAGCAAACCTTGTTTGGGCTTACAACCTCAGTACACATACAAATAAATACAATACAAAAAAAGGAGCGATAAATACAAAATAACAAATTTTGAAGCAACAACTTAGTTGTTTTTTTCAGCCAACAGGGAAATTACAGCTCAGAAAATTAATTGTTTATGGCCTTTCTTGTATTCGACATAGGCTGTGCTTAAGCATTTCAGTGTTTCGTAAGCCTCAACTGCCCTGGTTAGAACTTGTAACACTGGGAATGATGACACTCAACTTAATTAAGCCACCCCTCGCCTATTATCTTGTTCACCTTGTGGACACATATAAGAATTTTCAAGTAAGAAATAAAAAAAAACTAACACTTGCCTCAATATTATAGCAGTGGATTTACAAAAAGATCTTGACTTAAGTAACTACAATATATTGATATAGTAACTCTTGAAATTAATTTAAGTTTACCCTTATTTAACTAGAACAGTTGCTAGTTTATAGTATAATAATAAATAATCTTGGAGTCGATGTTCTGATTACATGGAACTTTGTTGACGATCTAACTGTCTTACAGATATGTTAGTAAAATTAGAAAGAAACCCAATGGATATACAGGAACAGATATTAGATAAAGCTTTTATTAGGGATATGACAGATAACTCTTTGGAGTCAACAATTTTAACGATGAAATTACATCGTAATTTGGCGAGTTACGCCAATCCCCCTAAAATGTCAATTAGCACTATTAATTTACAGGGTGTTACAAACCCAAGTAATTTAGAAATGACAATTTTACTCTCATTTGCACGTTCAATCTTTGATTGTGTATATTTTGTTTGACATCCTGACATCTCTAAACGAGTAGGATAGATTAGAGGAAACCCAAAAAAATACTGAGCAGTTATCTTTAATGAGGATAAAGTCCCTTATAATTCCCTCCTTCACACAACAACTTCATCATACTTGAGAATAAACCTTTCCCTAAGTTTCGTCATTAGCGCCCTACAAAACCCATGGACAAGTTCCCTTTTACTAGGCATTTCCGAACCCTTAGATCTCACATCAGTCGTCCTGTTCCAACCGATTCTCCATTTTTATCCAATAAATTGTCCACAGAAACATATAGAAGAACTCTAAACTTTCTACCTTCTTTATTGATGTTAAATAAGTGGATCATTTCCCCTCTTTCCTTCCCATTCCTTTTTTACCGCTCATTGTTCAGAGTGAATTTTACTAATCTGGAATTCTATTTGTATAGCCTACTTGACACCATAAGATTTTTATCCCCAATATTACCAAAAAAAAAAAAAAAAAACAAACAGTCTCCCTTCCCTCATACACCATTCCCCACGTTTAGCCCTCTTTGCGTTTTACTTAACCAGTTTAACTTTTTGATCAATTGTATTAGTTTTAATGTTTATGATATGTTAAATTATCTTCTTTTTTGCTGTGTATGTTTTAATGTTTGACTCAAAAAAGCCAATTCGGCCAATCTGGGCTTGTGACAGTTGCGAGTTTCCTCTCCAAGAGAACACAAGGAGTTAAATGTCTAAATGTATATTCCGAGCCTATCCCAATTGACATTCCACATGAAATGTAATTGACATAAATATTAGGCACATATTCCTTGCAATAATAAATAATCTATGTGTTTGTGTTCTGAATAGACGCAACTTCGTTGACGACCTAACCGTCTTACATATGTGTTACTAAAATTACAAAGAAACCCAATGTATATCCTAGAACAGATATTCGATAAAGCTTTAGTAATGATATGACAGCTAACTCTTTAAAGTCAACAATTTTAACGATAAAATTACTCAATTCCACTTTCCCTACCCCCCTAAAATGTCAGTTAGCATTACGAATTTACAGGGTGTTTACAGCCCCAAGTTGTAACATTTCTAGGAAAAAAATTCTTACATATGTTGATCTCTGATGATCCTAACGAAAAAAGATAAATATTTTCAGCAAATAATATATTTTTTTTTAAAAAAACACCATTATTAGTAAAATAAAAAAATCGTATATTATCTTACGATATAAATAAATGTTGTATTACAAATATATGAAAAGGAATATATTAAAAACGTATTATCATACCACAAAAGAGAATTATCTTATTTCAACTACATAACGACGATGGAAAAAATTGTTGAAAATGAAAAAACAATAGCCTACCAAGTCAAAAAAAAAAACATTAGCTGAACCACATAAAAGATGCTTTGCTAGAAACAAAACTAGGATGACATGATGGCAACACTGATCAGTTCATTCTTAAGAAAAAAAAGTAATTATTGCTTCGACAAGGCCATGCAAGCAATTAGTCTATTCATCACTTTGTGCGGTATTATTTTCAGTTAAAGGGAAATATGAATTCGTTACATGGATTATATACTTAAAAATATAAAATAGTAACACAGAGACTAAAAGAACAGAAGATAAAACAAACCACCAACTCCCCATCCGACAATTCCAAGTCCATTAATCATAGTTGTATGGGAGTCGGTTCCAACAACAGAATCAGGAAAGCAAACGCCATCTTTTGTGAAGACGACACGGGCCAAGTACTCCAAATTGACTTGATGAACAATGCCAGAACCAGGTGGGACAATAATCATGTTTCTCAATGTACTGGCACCCCACTAAAATTAATTAATTATAAACGCATATGAACAACTCAAGGTTTGTCAAAACAAACAAAAAGAGCAATACACTACAAGATAATTAAATTATATTACGAAGGAACTGAAAAATACGTGGGCAAAAGCTGCATAATAAGGTAAACGTAATTGCATAATATTTTTTTTTGTAAACCTTCTTCCATAGCGAAAGTGACACCTTAATTCGGATAAATATTATTAGACATAGTACAGACTTGGAAAATCAGCTTCAATAAAAAAACAAAAAGTTGTATAATAGCTTTTTTAAGTTTCTGAGAATTTAACCATAGAATTATTATAGGCCTTTGGATTGGGCTCAAATGGGTATCCTATAAGCACGAAAAGGAAATGAACCGTGAGAAGAAGGGTTCGAGTCCTGGCGTCGCTGGATATTTTAGTTTTGATCGGGGATCCGTGGAGTGACTCTGTAAGCTGAGCCGAGTCTACCTAGATCTATATGAGGAAATCTGGAGAAGTTAAGCAGGGAAGATGTGCAAAAGCACAGAAAGGGTTACGAAAGCACAGGATGGCTGGCCGCCAGCCCACCATTGAACTTCCTGGCTGAACGGCCATAACACGGAGATCAGAAACACCAGTAGGGACTGTAAAGTCCAGTGCCGTATTCTTTACACTGAAGCCCCTCCCCCGCCAAAGCGGATCCAGGGGGTGATTTAAGGGCCATGTGCCCCCCCCAGAATCCCCAAAATTCTACTAATTACAGGATCAGAGTGGCTAAAAATACCCAAGGGAAGCCAAATTTTAATGGGTGCCCCCATCAACATTAATTGTGTATCCTTCCATACCTAACAGCTTTGGGCTAATAAATGTAACCTAAATAATACAGAAAATTTGGTATTTTACCATATTTAATATCTATAAAGATTAATTGCCTTTAAAAATATACCAAGGGAGCACCCAAGGGGATAGTGATAGGGATTTAACATATGCTGACTTTGCACTAGATCCCACTTATCAAATTTCTGATGTTCAGGCAAGCTACTGTATTCATCGAAATCCATTAATTGAATATCTTCAGTGCACTAGGTTGGAATAGCAAAGGAACTAGACAATCCTTAGTATGCACCTCAGGGTTCTGTTTTAGCCCCCTTTTATTCCTAGTATACATCAATGACTAAAACTTTTCTGTAATGAGTCTGATAAATAATGCTCGAGGTTTATCCTTTCCAGTTTTGTTGGATGACACCCAATTTACTCGGGTAGCAAAGACTTCAGCTCATTTAAAAGAAATAATTATCTTACTTTTTCTTTCAGACCCGGCTGGAATTTTTTTGCCTATTGATGTTGGGACTATTTTACTGTTGTTTTTAGTTTTAATTTTCACGCATTTTACTGCAAGTTTCATTTTATATTTATTCATTTGTTTTGCTGAAGATGAATCTTAAATGTGGAGCCGAAATATCCATTTAGTTTCATCTAAGTTTCCCTGTCTTAAAATACTTCCTCGTTGTATGTACAATTAATCCTATGAACCAACCTTTTCTTGTTTGTACATAGGCAAAGACGACCAGATCTTCGTTTAAGGACACTCTTCTCTTTGTAGTCGTATTTCGCTGGAACTTCTGTTATTTTGATTCTGAATTTAAATAGTGAGACTGACTTGTCTGTCAAATTCCACTTCTCAAATTTCTGATGTTCAGGCAAGCTACTGCATTCATCGAAATCCATTAAGTGAATAATATCTTCAGGGTCACTTTCATGTCTTCGATTTTTTGTGTTACATAGAGACACCATCAAGCTTGTTGGCTCCGCCTATATTTCGGGTATAGATACAAAAAAAGTTTGACATTTTCACTTCAATATTTTCATTTCTCTTGCCACCCTACCTTTTCACACTTTCACTTTCACCTCCACGATAGTAGGTGGAGGTCATTTTTACTACGTTAAGGACGAAATGGCAACCCCTTATCTGTATCTGTCACCTCGTCCCATAGCCCGAGTTTGGACTAAATTGACTTGAAGGTCTAAAACTGATATACATACATATATATATATATATATATATATATATATATATATATATATATATATATATATATATATATATATATATATATATATATATATATATATATATATATATATATATATATATATATATATATATATATATATATATATATATATATATATATATATATATATATATATATATAATAGCAACATACCTTTAAAAACTTGAATCTTTCTTTGTTCCTTTCAAACTCCAAGTCTTGATTCTTTTTTAGCGAGTCTGACCTGAAAGAAAAAATAACAAGATTCTTTTTTTTCTTTACATGGTGGAGCTTTTTTACATGGATGAGTCATTTTGCGAAAAAAAATTAAAATTCTACAAAATGTCAGTACAAAAATTTCAATACTTTAAAAATAAATAGAAACTAGACCAATCTTTATTGTGTCATCCCTTCAAAGAATTCCATTATGGCATATTCAGTGATTTAGTAACAACCATTTATAACTTCTTTTTTCTTTGTTTCATTCTTGATGAGATAAATTAATTCTCAGGGCTATTCAGTAGTTACGCTGTGAATCAAACCGAGCCAGACAAATTTATTTCAAAACCTTTTAGAAAGAAATTTTTTCGTTTTCTTATCATAACGAAAATCACCTTTCGAGAACTAAAGTTCACTAAAATTCTTTTTAATAAACTGAAAATTTTGAATATGGCAGTTTTGATTCTGCGTTTAAAAATAAGAATTGTGCTCTAAGCATTCACACGTGCTTTGCAAGTGACCAAATTCCAAGAAAAACATTTCCAAATCCCAAGCATCCCTTTAATATTTAGAATGAGTGCTAATGACTCACCCTTTCCTCGTAGATTCGCTAGCCATAGTGGATCTAGAAGATGTACAAATTAGAAAAAAGGTTTAGATTCTATTTCAACCAATGAAAGAATAATAATAAATAATTTACTTAGCGAGGGAGACTTTGAAATTACTTATTTTGGTTTTCTACTAATAAGTTTAACTCATATCATTCTTTAATACAAGGCTGGGGATTCAGAGTTTGGGGTTACTCTTGCTTCAAGCTAAGAGATTTTTCTTTGCAATGCCACTCCTGCTCCAACAATCATAAAAGAATGTACTGTATCAACGTAAAATTCATTTAAAGAATAAGTAAAAGGAGATCAACAATTTGAAGCATTGGTTTCAAATATCCTAAAGTCCATATAGGCAAGTGTTTTCTCTCTGAAGGGCCCTGATTGATAATGTTTGGTCATTTATTCGTCTTTTATAATGTTTGCAGAGTCTACTTATAATTTTATTAACTCGAGAATTTTCTTGTGTTTATTAACTTTTGTAATATTATTTGTTCGATATTTGCATTTCATAATAACGTACTAGCCTGCCTTCGACCATTCTATGAATCACGTACGTAATCAGGGGTGAATGGGGATTGGGTTCAAGCTCACCTCCCCTCCTCCCACACGCACACAAGAAAAAAAAATTGCACAATATTAACTATGCTTGTCCTCAAGTTGCCTATTTTTAGCGTTTTTAAGATGTGTTCCCTTCCTAGGCCAAATTTCAGCGCACGTGCCAGCAGAGTATAAACAGTCTTTGAACTTTTCCTCGGTAATGGGCAAGGTGTAAATGTGGCAATCACAAATATTGCTCACTAAAGCAATGCACTAAAAACGGAATGGGTTGCTTAAATTGAAAGCTTTATCTAGCCAATTAGTTTTCTATAGATTTGAAAGGAACGGATCTAAAAAAAAAGACAATGTCAACGAAAATCTATTGCATTTTCATGAATAAGACTGACTCATCGTTAAAAATAATCATTTCGAAAAAAAAAATTAAGAAAAAAGGAAAAAGAAGTTTAAACAGTACTTCATTTTTTAATGTTAGAATGAAAAAAGAAAAACTTGTCAAAAAAACTACGTTTTTAGTAGCCTGTAAATAAACCTCTAAGCTTTTGATGAATTTACGGGGCTGGAAAACTATCCTCGCTTGCGATAATTTGTTTGTTTGAAGTTTAAATTCAATGTTTATTGTAAATCCTGTTCGTTTTAGGTTTCATCTCTGAACTCTTTGTAGTTTCGGCTTGAATTAAGTTAGGATTTGCTCTTTACTTTTTAAGGAGAAATAACGTTTTTTAATTTAATTTCTATTCGTTTTTTAATTCTTAAAATTTTGTATATATTAACAGTAGCGTATAGATTAACATTTTGTGCGTATTGAAAAGCTTTGTATATACATCATTTCACCCCATGCAGCGTATTTCTAGGCCTTTCGACTGTTCCAATCAGAATGGCAATCTTGAAATGTCGGTCCGATGTCATGTAGGACTGCAGAGCGCAGAGGGTCTTGAAGCGGTGTAATGTTATTCTATGATTAATTGGACTTTTAGTTTGCGATCCAATAAGCCCCCTCCTTAAGTTTCTAGGATCATCCACCCTTTGACCGGGCTGGAAAAAAGATAACAAGACATGGATGACATTGTGTCAGCGCCGTTATGTTGATTGCGATTAGTAGATCCAGTCTTATAATGGGTTTAGTACGAAAAAGCAGAAACCACCCGATTGAACACAATGGTGGTTGGCAAGGACAAATCTGGAGCAAAATCTGGGGGGAGGGGGGTGTGACAAGGGCACCAATGACCCAGATCTTGGTGGGGGGCAATGTGACAAAGGTGCCAATAATCGACCAAATAGACAAATTTATTCTAAAAAGAGTGAAAAAAGAGCGAAGGACGGTGCCAGAAGAAATCTTGGGGGACAGGGCCCCCTGGCCTCTCCCTGGATCCGCTAGTGGTTATTGGAAAACGTTACAAGATACTGTGCTGATGGGCATGACAGGACACCATCTGGTTTCCACCGAAGTAAATTAAGTAAAGTATTATTAATACAAGTGCCAATTAGTTTGTGTTAATTAGTCACAACTTACTTCACATATATTTGTACATTAGTATTCATTCAAAGGTGAGGTATAGACAAATAAATAGTGTGTAGAATTAACTTTAAATATGTACACTTTCCCAAGCTGTAACATATTTTTCTAGTCTCGAGGCATTACTGACACCAAGAGGAATTCACCTTTCCCTCATTTCCCCATGTTTTCTGACATTGGTAAAAAATTTATATACACATAAATAAATTCATATATATATAATATATATATATATATATATATATATATATATATATATATATATATATATATATATATATATATATATATATATATATATATATATATATATATATATATATATATATATATACGACTACATAAACTACTTGTCAAACTTGAAGGTAGTCAACAGTAAGCCCGTGAAAGGTATACTATCGAAGAAAGTAAAAGAATTCCTTTCACCCTCAAAAAGAAGAACAAACTACAGAAACTCTAATTCAAATTCTGATACCGAAGATCGATTATGCTAACGTCAACATCAAATTATGCCAGCATTCAAGAAAAGCCAAACTAAGGAAGAGACAAGCAATTAAGGATAACAAAAAAGTTTAGGATGCAGAACAGGATATTCAGGATACTAACCTACAAGGATGGTCCCAGCGAATTGTATTATCACAGCGGGATTTCGGAGGCTCGTGCCACCTACCGACAAAAAAACATTTGTCAACTATTTGATTCTTTAGAACCGAAGAATATATACAAACTTAGGTAAAGAAGTACCAATAATGTCGATTATTGACGAAAATCGTAACCAATCCAACAGAAGATTTCAAGGCAATTAACAGTATTGTCATTTAAAGATATTTCGCTAATTACAGTGGACTCTGGACTGAGAAACACACAAATGTTGATAGTTATTAAAATCGAAAATAATTTTACTGGGAAACGAATAGTTCAAAAACAGATTTTATCTCCCCGTGAGTGTCTTTTTACTTTATATTAGAGCATCTTATTTGCAAGGCTTAATTTAAGGAGCTTAATTTAATTAAGTTAAAGTATATAATTAAGTATATTAATTAATTAAGTAATTAAGTATATTATTATATTAAGTAAATAAGTATATTATTATATTAAGTAATTAAGTATATTAATTAAGTTAAAGTATATAATTAAGTTAATTTAATTAAGTTAAGGAGCTTAATTTAATTAAGTTAGAGCATTGCTTAACTTAAGGAGCAGACATCTGATAACAATATTCGATACGTCTTTGGATAGTAAAATTGTATGACAATTTTCAACTAAAGCTAATCATGAATATAAAAAACCGTAATAGTTTATAAAACAAAACATTTCATAAATATTCGAAATTACTTTTTTGTCCCCTATTATACCCATATTGCTACTTCACATATTTAAAATTAAAACAAGCTACTACTTGGCAGTCAATATCTCTTTTTATTCATACTTTCCTTTACCCCCTTGTTGCATATAATCTTCAATGAGTCCATATACATTACAATAGCTAATATAAAAGTCTAGAGGGCTTTAGCTCACTTGAGAGACGCTTCTCACTTATGAGCAGTTTAGAATCCAAATTGATTTGGCCCAGAAAATTGACTTTATTACACAACTAGTACAAAATTATTCTAAGTAAAATTTAGTTTGGTCTTAAATAATCATAGAAAAAAAAAATCAATACTCAATGTCGATCTTAAAATAAAAAAGAAATCTTCGATGTATTAGGAAAAAGTTTTTCAAATGCACAACCTACAATCATTTCGCTAGAGAAAACCTCTTTTTTTATTGCTCTCAACACAGAGAGAATAATTAATAGCTAATCAATTTTATTTTATACGTTTAATCGACAAAAATGTGAGAAGTAGGGTGAAGAAAAAGAAGAAGTAGAACTCTGAGAGGTAGGTTGTGTCATTGGATTATGACAGGATTAAATTTTATCAAACTAAGGAGTAAAAATTTATCGTAATAAATTTCGCTGTTACGCCTAAAGGCCGTATCCGACATTTTCACACGGTGGTAGTAATTGAAAAAAGCAGATTGCTGAGCAGTTCTCAGAGAGGATAAGCCAGATAATCTAGATCAGAGAAAGAAGGTGCGAGTAACATGGATATAACTGAGCACTTTTACTTCTCCTGAGCACTTTTACTCACACAATCAGCTGATTTCTGACAATCAGATTGATATTAGAATAAGTATCTGGAAAGATTATGTTAATTCCACTTTTGACGCCTTAAGGCTAGCTAGCACTGCACACGGTTAAAGAGATCACATATGGTCAGTAGCTCCCACTATAAGTTGGCAAATTTTATACGTTTTTCAGTAGGTATATCCTGCTTTTTCTCACGGCTGGAGGATCAAGATTAAATTTTCAGAAAATTTTCTTGAGCGGGGGGGAGTAAAGGGACAATTAATCTTGTGTTTGAAGGAAGAGGCTATATATTAGTTTTTCTCTGATCTACACAAAATAGCATAAGGTAGGTTTCTACTTAATAGGTTTCTGCTGTTGTCCAATAGAGTCAGCAAGTAAGTCAGGATTTAGATCGTCGTTACACTGAGTCGGGACTTAGCTGGTTTTTTTCAGTGAATTATAAAAAATTATGGCTAAAAAATTATAAAAATTATAAATTTGTTTATAAAAAAATTATAAAAAAAAAATTATGGCTAGTATAAAAATGTCAGTGGCCAACCCGACTGAATATCCCTTGCCTCAAGAATATGTGTAATTTTTTCGAAGAATTTTAATAGTGTATAAGTTACAACTTGTGAATAATATAATTCAAATGGAACGATGGATTGAAAAAAAAACGAAACTAAGGCCTGTATTATTCAATTTTACAATGGGGGAGGGGTCTTGATTAATCTCAACAATTTAAACGGAATTGGTAAATTGATTATACCCCCCCCCCCTCCCCTTCCCTGATAAAAGAACACCGTTTTGAAGTTTCTTGAGTAGTTCTCAAGACAATTAATAAGGTTTTAGTTTTTGAAAATGTGTTATACATTTCTCACTTAGAGTAGTACTGGGTATATTTGTTAGGGAGCTTTTAATACAAAAATTATTTTTGATGTATTTTCAAGTTCATCTCTAGAATATGTGTCATCGTCTACAGAAAAACAACCTCAAGTCACTTTCTTCAAAGTTTTGTCAATTTATTCAGTTACTATCTTTTATTTATTCTTTTTAACATAATTTATTTATCAAGTCACTGCAATTTACATTATCTCATGTTGCAATGTTGAATTAAATAACATTCCAGTTATTTGATTAATCTAAACTAAAAAAAAAAAAAAAAAAAAAAAAAAAAAAAAAAAAAAAAAAAAAAAAAAAAAAAAAAAAAAAAAACAACAGCAGCTATTAGCCTACATGTTTTCCTAGCTATTTTCTATTTGAATATCAGATACATTAAACTGCTACACTATCTTTTAACTTTTAATGTATATCTATATATCAAATAAACTATTATCGTTCCATTACCGTAAAAGATGATGGTCCATAAAATAAAATAAAACATCTGTCTAGTGACTATTACAGACACATATTATTCAAAGAAGAAAAATGAAATGATAAATTAAAGATAATCGGGTAAAAGAAAACCAGAGGCTTGCATAACAATATCACAACTTTTAATGCTTAGTTTTCGACGAGATCAGGACAACCCACGGATTAGCCCCTCGCTTCCTCACCATCATCAATAATCTTGCAAAATTGCTGAATAAAATTTCAAACATTGAGGAAAATTATAACCAAAAAGTTCAAACCTTGTTGACAAAGACTGTTTTTTATGTTAATTATATAAAACTTATCCCCGGTGAACTTACTTTATGTCCGTGATATGTGAAAAAAAAGAAGATAATGAAGAGAAGAAGGAACAACAACAACAAAAAAACAACCTATTTTAGTCTCTAATATCTCAAAAAGGCTTTTTTGCATGTCGACTAATGGTCCGCGAAGAGCAGGTACCGATCTCCTGATTCTCTGCCTTCGACTGGGAGTACTTTATGTTGTACATTGTATGATTATCCGATCCTTTTTGTGTTTCCCCTCAGATATCTCTAGGTACTCATTTAAAACTGGATCGACTCTAGCTGAGCTTAGAGAGTCACACCAATGACACCCGTTCCAAACCAAACAATATGTGACACCAGGAATCGAACCCCTGCCCTTGCAAACACAGAACTGCAAGTCCAACGCGCTAGCCACTCGGCTAGTACACCAAGCCAGTTTTTGGTTGCTAATTGAAAACAATTATGTAATATATATACAGAGAGTAACGACTTCTCTGGAGAACTTTTAAGAAGTCAGATGATTTTAGGATGCCCACAAGAGAGCATATATTTTTGTTCCGTTTTTATACACGAAGCCTAAAGGCACTTTAGAATATCTTATTATGCAGATTGCATAGTCAGTAAGTTTCAATAAAAAGTAACGGGTTATACACGTAGTTCAAACATAACATGGGGAAAAGAGTTGAAACTTGCAATTTCTTTTATGGGGAGGGGTAAGAGTATCAAAAGATTTTGTGTTTTGGAGAAGGGGAAACTATTTCCTTTAGTCCTAGTAAAAGAGTATATGCTGCAGTTTGTTTTTCTTTCTTGTGCCTAAAAAAAAGGCAAAGGATACGGCATTAGACTTTACAGTCCGTACCGGCGGTGCTGATCTCCGTTTCTTGGCCCTTCAGCCAGGAAGTGCAATGGGGGGTTGGGGGCCAGCCATCTTGTGCCTATCGTTTCGAAGACGCTTTGACTAGTACGAAATAATGCTGCAAGTTAGGTAACTAATGCTGATGGTGAACGAAAGAGGAGACTAAAAGGAATTGATCTGTAGGGTGGTGCTGAACTCGAATATGGGCGATTGTGTATAAGTTTGACGCATTTTAAAAAGACACTATTCTCTTGCCATTTAACTAGGAAATTCAACATTACGAGTAGTAGAACACCAGATGTCTTCCTAACAGATGTCATAAAACATAACGACAAGAAATATTATTAGAGGTCAACTAACCTTCCAGAAAAGTCAACTTGTATAGAATGATCAACAACTAAATCAGCAGGACAGATGGGGTTGACTTTCATTGGATCTCCTCCAAGTCTTTTAACAGCATCTCGCATGGCAGCAAAATCAACAACCGCAGGCACACCCGTAAAATCCTAAGAAAATATTTGGTAAAAAAGAATAGGATTTATATAAACTAGACTGTACCCAACACGTTGTATCTACAAATTTATCCAGCTCCTTGAAAGGTAACAACTAAATCAGCATGAAATACTTTCTTAACTCCCCAAATAAATATAGAAGGAAGAATATACACGCCCCAACTTTAACCCTACGGACGGAGATTCCAAGGGATGGGGTTAAAATCACAAGATCATATTTTTTGGCATTAAATTTTGAAAAAAAAATTGTATTGGAATACAATTTTTATTGGAATTGTATTGGAATATTGCATCAATTTGCAGACTGGCGTATATTAATGATAGAACAATTAATCAAAATTGGGAACCAAACAATCTGCGACACTGCAGGTGTCAGAATCGGTAACAGAATCGAGAAAACGTTTCAGTTTCTCGAAATATTTCCAATGTAAATTTTATTTGCATTATAAGAAAAGACTGTGTCCTAGGTCTCAACAATGTCAATACTTATGTACTTTTTCCTTACGATTGAGGTGAAATCTATCGATACAAATCATAATTATATGAATTCGCAACCAAATTTATCATTTCTGTTAGGATTTAGAACAATTCATTATTTAAAACTTTTTTTTGATAAGACAAAAGCATAATCTGTATAGTTCAGATTTGTTAACTACAAATGAAAGTAGAGTAACACTTGACTTTATGAACTTATGTCCTTTTTCCTTAATCCTTCGAAAACTGGTGCTGAATTTGGTTTTTATAGAGAAATCTATTACAGTATAACACCAAACTATTACTTCTACAAACAACTCCCTCCAGCACCGGAAGGCAACACAGCTGTGCATGCTACTCCACCACCCAAAATTATCCAAAGCTTCGCTCTATATCTCTTCCCCCAAAATCCCATTTCCTTTAAATACTTTCCTTTTAAGCAATCCACTTGATCAATTTTGCCGTTACTGAACATGTCCTCTTCATACCCCCCCCCCTTTAATCCCAGTGAGTTATTTTTATTAACGTCAATTTTCAAGCCTATTCTTTTTCTCTGACCTCTCAAAACCTCCAAAATACATTCATATCGCTAACATTTTTGCCTAAGATACTAAAATTATCCGCATAATCTAAGTTAAGGAGACTTTCGCCATCCTATTTGATACCATGTTCTCCAACAGCCTTTCCCACGTTAATCCAAACGAAGTCCATCAAAATAACTCATAAAAGCGGGGACAGGACACAACCCTTCTTAACTCCTGATTCCAGACTGAACCAGCTACTAACCTTACTTCATACCTTAACAGTAGCAACATTATTCCCACAACAACATTGTGGTATACAAGGACAGGGCCTTTACTCGAACTTTTCCTTCAGCTGAATCTGATGCCAGTTCAAAATTCATAAACTGAATACTAAAAGGGTCTGAGAATTCAGGTAGGCCTACTTTTTAGACATTAATCTAAGAGTATGGTCGACACATCCTCTCCTCTTCTTAAAACCATAGTGCTCTTCTCTTAAAACTTTATATACAGCATAGAGATGCTATATCATCATGATAAGTAATTTACTTCCAACAGATGCTAAGCTACTGCCTCTGTAATTACCATACACACTCCTATCGTTTTTCTTGTATAGGGATTTAATTAAAGTTTTCGTAAAAACACTAGGTAATTCCCCTTTTACTTAAATTTCGCTAAGTCTTCCATAATTTATCTCTAATCAGAAACAAATTTTGACGGGAGCAATCGTTAAACACCCCCCACCCCAGTTGTGAGAGCTCAAAACAAATATACAAAAGAATATTCAAGGGTGTGGATAATTTGCCAGGGTCTAAGTTCACAAGAGCTCCCTGTATATGTGCCAGTATACTCGGATCTTACTCTATATATTTTGCAACCATCCATCAAACATAGCCAATCACGTGAGGTCATAAAACGAGTAGTTAGAGTCAATGCTTCGTCGAAGTACTTTCACGAGCCCATTTGATTTCCGATCATCACAAGAGAGCAGGCCCTGTTCTATCTCACGCCTCAGAGATCGATTTGAAACTTCTATAGAGATTTTTTGAGGATTAGGGAGGTAATATGACTTATATTTTTATTTAGGGGGCAAGATATTATATGGCAGACAACGTAAAAGACAGCTCCCCGCCAAACTCTTCTAGACATTTTCCAAATACGCTTGATATTTTTTTCACTATGTTGTTTTATGTGAACCACGGTTTCTAAAACTGCATAATGGCTAATTGGATCAGTTGATAAGACTCCATTACCTAACAATTGTCAAAAACCAATTTATACTCCAATTTAAACAACTATTTCTCGTCATTCCAAGTGAACTTCAGCAAATTTAAGGAAGCAGTATTCTATCTTATTTTGAAATTTCATTCTGCCGGGAGCAATATACATTGTGCTTTCAATATTTTTCATCAGCCCCATTGAGGTTTGTGGGTACTGTAATCCTCCTACCGTTGTTTCTTTTGTTCGCATTTCCCCTGTTCCTCAATCTCTGCTTTTCATCCAGATTGTCAAACTCCTTTTCTTTTTCCTCTAGCTTTTTCTCAGCAATTTTCCCTCCCTTTCCCCATTTTCACTACCGTTTTAGTTTCTGCTTTAGGATATCTTTTTTATTTGTGCGTGCTTTGTGATTTTATGCATTTTAGAAATATCAGATTTCGGTATTTCTGATTTTTGTGTGTGTATTTACGTGCGTTAATACATTTTTAATATGTAATTAAAAATGTAAGAGGGAATCTAAAGAAAAATTTAAACTCTGTTAAACCTCCATTGATTAAGAATTGGAATCAGATATCGTATCGATTGTGACTAAGAGGTAGTATCAAAATTAGAATAAGAATTTAAGAAAAATTCAACATCTTCTCATCACTATTACACAGTATATACAAATTATTATTAAACAATAAAGCAAAGACAATGAAATAACTAAATTTTCATCAATTAGATTCATCAGAAAAGTTGTTACCGCGTAACATAAAAGTTTAGACACATTTCTGCTATGTAGTTAATACTAGCCCCTTTAATGTTATCTTTATTCATTGGCTTTGTTCTCATTCTTTAATTGTTCTTGGTGTTTAGTCATCAGCTTCCGAATTTGATCGATTTTATTAAGCCAGACATAGCGATGGCTATTTGAGAAATAATCCAAAGAATTAAATACAAGAAAGCAGAAGTCTCTGCATTCTATATAAGTATCTCATTTGTTCTCTGTTAGATGAAAACGGTAAAAACCATTCAATCAATAGACTATAAATTCTCTCAAAATACCTAAGCTACAGTCAAAAGTGCAACACTTATGGTCAATTTAGCTTATGTCTAATTCTAACCACTTCAACAACCAAAGCATAGCAGTATATAAGAGTACATAGGGATCATTCCTGTCCCCACAAGATGAGTGTAAAATAAACTAAAAATAACTTCGGAAATAAGGGTATTATGGTGATCAAACAGTTCGTGGTAACGAACTGTAGTAAGGAGCGACCCGGCTCAATAGTAACAGAAACTCTAAAAAATGGAATTTTGATACCAATACCTACATCAAAAGAATCGCATTTTAATGCTGATTTTAAATATATAAGTTTCATCAAGTTCAGTCTTACCCATCAAAAGTTACGAGCCTGAGAAAATTTGCGTTATTTTAGAAAATAGGGGGAAACGCCCCCTAGAAGTCATAGAATCTTAACAAAAATCACACCATCAGATTCAGCGTATCAGAGAACCCTACTGTAGAAGTTTCAAGCTCCTATCTACAAAAATGTGGAATTTTGTATTTTTTGCCAGAAGGCAGATCACGGATGCGTGTTTATTTGTTTGTTTTTTTTTTGTTTTTTTTCTTTTTCCCAGGGGTGATCGTATCGACCCAGTTGTCCTAGAATGTTGCAAGAGGGCTCATTCTAACGGAAATGAAAAGTTCTAGTGCCCTTTTTAAGTGACCAAAAAAATTGGAGGGCACCTAGGCCCCCTCCCACGCTAATTATTTTACCAAAGTCAACGGATCAAAATTCTGAGATAGCCATTTTATTCAGCGTAGTCGAAAAACCTTATAACTATGTCTTTAGGGACGACTTACTCCCCCACAGTCCCCATGGGAGGGGCAACAAGTTACAAACTTTGACCAATGCTTACATATAGTAATGGTTATTGGGAAGTGTACAGGCGTTTTCAGGAGGATTTTTTTGGTTGGGGGAGGGGTTGAGAAGAGGGGGATATGCTGGGGGAACTTTCCATCGATAATTTGTCATGGGGGATGAAAATCTCCATGAAGGGAGCGCAGGATTTACTAGCATTATTTAAAAACACAATGAAAAAATAAATATGAAAAAGTACTTTCAGCTGGAAGTAAGGAACATCATTAAAACTTAAAACAAACAGAAATTATTACCCATTTGAGGGGCTCACCTCCTCCTAATACCTCGCTCTTTACGTTAAAGTATTTTTAGTAATTTCAACTATTTATTCTACGGCTTTTGTGATTCTGGGGTAATTCTTAATGAATTGGGACAAAATTTAAGCTTTAGTGTAAAGAGCGAGGATCTGACAAGGGGGCGAACCCCCTCATATATGTAATAAAAATATGAGAATACAAAAGTTCTTTACGTAAGCTAATTTATAAGTTACGTAAATCTCTTACTAATAAAAATATTCGTAAAAAATTAAAAGTTCTAGTTGCCTTTTTAATTAACCAAAAAAATCGGAGGGCAACTAGGCTTCCTCCCCCGCTCTTTTTTTCTCAAAATCATTCGATCAAAATTATGAGAAAGCCATTTAGCCAAAAAAAAAAAAAAAAAATGAAAATTTCGTTTTAATTATTCCTCTGCGGAGAGCCAAAATCAAAATATGCATTGATTCAAAAACGTTCAGAAATTAAATAAAAAAAAACAAGTTTTTTTAACTGAAAGTAAGCAGCGACATTAAAACTTAAAACGAACAGAAATTACTTCGTATATGAAAGAGGCTGCTTCCTCATCAACGCCCCGCTCTTTACGCTAAAGTTTGACTCTGTCTATCAATTTTTCTTTTTAAAACAGTAAAAAACTTTAGCGTAAAGAGCGGGGCGTTGATGAGGAAGCAGCCTCTTTCATATACGAAGTAATTTCTGTTCGTTTTAAGTTTTAATGTCGCTGCTTACTTTCAGTTAAAAAAACTTGTTTTTTTTTTATTTAATCTTTTTAAAAATCCATCCCACCCTTTCCTTGAAGTTTTCTGAATCCCCATTCCTTCCCTTGTAAGACTAAAATTTATGTATTTCTGCTTTTACAACAATAATCTACCCAAAGCCCAAAAAGGTGGTGTATATATCCAAACCTGTAGTATGACTCTAGATGGCTTGAATGAGATCTCTGTTTCTTTGAGCTGAATATCATTCCAATCAAGAATTGTCTCAACATCCTTTTTGGTAACATGAAATTCATCACAATTTCTGACAGCTGATTCTAGCAGTACTCTTATGCTATATGGAAGACGATCTAAAAGAAAAGGATTAATATATTCATTATTCATTCATATAGCACTTTGAACTGCTGCTTTTAATACATATCAGGAGCGTCACCTAGGAAAAAACCTCCGGGCCCTTACCTCCGAAATATTTCGATTGGATAATATTGACTGCTACTAAAAAAAAAATTGACACAGTATTCAGCCATCACAGGTCAACAGATTGGCAAATATGTCTCCGCTTTCCCATCCTTTTTAAGCTTCTATTTCGGTCATGTCTGAAGATATCCCCAAAGTTGTTGCGAGGTTTTTGATAGCCTCACCTCTATCTAATCTAGGGGATCCGTCCTTTGTCATACCCCCCCCCCCCTGCAGACTACTTAATAGAACTATTCTAGGGATGTTTGCCTTTGAACTTCGAGCTAAATCAGACAAGCGTTCAATACTACTTTCCATAGAATTCCGCGTATTCTGCTACAGAAACACATATGTAAATTATTCTGACGTGAAATAAAGCACATTGAAAAGGTATTATAACACAAGTAACCCACAACACATCATTAGATCACACACGGGGAAGAGGATTAAAATACTGAAGAAGAAAGGATCCTCCAATACAAATGCTTTTGAGATGTATCTTGTACCAACAACAGCATAATCACTACAACAAAACTTACAAGCCCAAACAATTTTCTAAAGGAATTGCAATTACCTGCATAAGGAAGAGAGAGGAACCATAACATAGTTTCGAAGGAACCAATTGGAATTTTTTAGCCAAACACTTTTGTTCTACCTCTTCCCCCTCACTAAACCTGGAAAAACGCTGGATCTTTTACCATAGGATTATTTGAAGATGATATGCAACCAAGCTAATCAAATTTGTCACCCACTTCCAGTTCTCTCACCATTCATCTTGTCAACATCTATCTAAGTCTGTTGCAATTTATACAAGTGACATTTCGTGAATATTGCTATTTTAAAGTGACATTTCGTGAGCCTTTACGAGACTGAATAAGGAAACCTCGAAAACCAATCCTAGACTGAGTAGCCAACTAATATCTCTAGACTTTAGCTCTCATGTTAAATCAGCAATAATCATCTTTAGTCCTCTTCTAGTCATCAAAAGAAACCTACCACCAGTCCTAAACAAGAAGTACACCCTCACCTGGCCACTCTAAATGCCAAATACCCAAAAACAATCTTCTATGCTAATTCGAACTATTCTAGAATACAAAGAAGCTTTTTCAATATAATTATTTTCAGAAGAACTTTCTCGTTTTATAGAAAGGACAGGACTTCAAATAGAAAAGACATCAGTTTTGCAATTTTTAGCAATGCCTTAATGCCTCATTTTCTTCTTCCAACTGCAGATAATAAAAAAAAAAATTTAGACACAGTAGGTATCTTTGTTTCCCTTTTCAACAGTAGGAAATTGGCCTAAGTCTTTCTAATATCCTTGAGATGACTCTAATATCTAGAACAGTTTATATGACGAGACAAGAGATCGAAATAGTTTTATTGTTGGAATTTTAATGTTCTAGCCCTTTCTAGGATATTAATCCACCTTATAACAAAGCACGAAATAGCCTGGAAAGAATCCCCCGATTAAATTATTTACCCCCTTTAATCTTCAAGATAGAGATACAATATTCAAATAATATGTTATTCTAATCTTGGCTATCTTGGCATCAAGGATCTGGGACAAATTTTCAAAACCTTCAAAGTGGTTCTAGTGGTTATGCATATATATATATATATATATATATATATATATATATATATATATATATATATATATATATATATATATATATATATATATATATATATATACCACTTCTCAAACTGTGAACATTCTTTTTAAGCATCCATATTGCTACAACACAGGATAAAATTGAAATAAAATCTTGAATCACTGAAATTAGGTCCATCTAGTTTATTATTCCCAACACTAAACACATACCAGCTTACAGGCAGAGATGTCAATATCTTGGCAAAATACTGATGCCAACATGTTCATGGGGGGCAACGGAATTTCCCTGAACGATTCAGGAAATATCGCCGTTAAAATTACTGGTTTTTCTATATATATAGATATTTTTACCAAGTCAAACTGACCTTTTTTCATTAGTTTAATATCATATTTTTATTTTTTTTTTGCAAGAAGCATCACAATTTTACTGATTCGCTGAAAACATTGGGAGAGGGTCATCTAATCCTTACAGTGGACTGGGGCGTAATATAATTACATAGACAATAACCATAATGAGCATTTCAATCTATATGCTAAATATAACCAAATTAATTTAATGAAAATACCATATTTTTCTGGAGATAAATTTCGGCAGTTATAAAACTTCAAGTCTTCTCCATTGACCTGGAATGTTTCAAACAAAGTGTTATAAGTATGATCCATGGTTGGGCCAGAAAACATGTAGTCTGAAAAACAGAAAAATAAGGTTATTTTCATGTTGTGTTATCATACCAAGCAAAAAAAGGTTAGGACAGGTTAGATAATAAATAGTGCAGACTCTGGCTCCCTTGCTCCTAAACTTCCACCTCAACTGATTTTTTTCAGAGAAAATAGTCCCAGTGGTAGCAAAGCACTTCATAGTGCCTGATTCTTTACTTTAGTTTGAATCAAACTTAAATAGAAATAAGTCATTGTTCTCATTAACTACCAGTATGGCATCACACAGGTAAGAACCATGTGGAAGAGGGAAAAGAGGTAAAAACTAATTTTAGGTACATTTTTTTTTCAAATCTGGGGGACAGAGGTATGTCTAATCTTTGCCAGTGATACCAATTCATGAAATTACTGGGTGGGGGCAGGGTCTATTTTTTATTTTTAAATAAAGATTAAAGGGTTAAATTTTCTAAGTTTGGGGGTGAGGGGGCTTTTCATTTTTTTGAATGAGGACACAAAGAAAAAGTTATTTTCAAATCTAGGGATGAGTCCAAACACTATTTTCCACTTTCATGTTTCAGTGTGCTAACTACTTTCTTATTTTTCATCATTAATTATTTGGTTAATTTTTCCTTTTTTGTATAATTATCTTTTTTACATAATTTGATACCCTTGGTGATAGCTAAGGGTATCACCACTTGATACCCTTTTTTATGCTCTTTCTAAATATAATAATTGCTTAAAGGACAAATACCATTTTGAGTCCTGAAACGTATCTCATTTTTGTCACCACACAAAAAAGTGATCACCAAACACTTTTAAAATTGGTTAAAACACACTATTTGTTTATGAATGAATTATTCAAGAGCAGACTAATATATTCCAAAGGCATTGATCTATACCAATTGTAATACCAAAAAAAATTGGATTTGTAAATATTATCCAGAAATGCCGAATATTTTCCTGGTCTGTATAAAAGGATGCACTTTCTCTCCAATAAACTTTTAAGTAACAACAGAAACAGAAAAAGCAAGCAAAAAATTATGGATTGCTTTACTTCTACAACATGACAGGAGATAGATGAAGGTGTAGATAATTATAGGCATGGTCTAGAAAGTGTATAAAATATTACTGTATGGTTCTTTATCAATTTTTTTTAATTGCATCATATCTAATTGTGATGGTTTGCATGTGTATGTATCTAGAAGCAACTTCAATTGTATTTTAACAATGGTGCCAGCATTGATTTTTCAGGTGTATTTTTTTTTCTTTTAGTAATTACTAATTTATGTTTATTGTTTTAATTAGTCATTGTTATTTATTCAGGCATGTTTTTTTTTAAAAGGAAGGCAATCTGTTTTTAACTACCCAGTTTTTCCATCTGCTCTCATTATGCTACAGCAGAGTTATTGCACAAAATGGGTCCTTTTATACAGACATTAGGAAAATGCTTGGAATTGTAGAATAGCTTTTGGAAAATTAAAGCTTTATTCAATTAAACTGTACGTATTTGGAGTGAATCAATCCCTTTGAAATATACTAATTTGAAATAATGAATTTAATAACTGATTGCAAGTTTCTAACTAATTTCTTTAACCTTAAATTATAGACTAAAAATTGACCAGGTATTTACTTACCTTTCAGGGCCTCTTTAAGGGATCAAAAAGGAATTTGTCCCTGAAGCAACTACTAGATTTGGAAGGACCATAAAAAGTTTCATGTAATGTGTTCAATTTCTTTCTAGCTAAATGGTGGAAAAGGGGAGATGTTTTTCACTACCCCTTTTGCCAAGTGTCTTGACTAATTTAAAGTTTCAAGCAAATAATAGTACAGGACTAAGAAACTGTGAAAACAATTTTATGTTTAATTTATCACTTAAGTTTTTATAAGCACCTGAGACTGAAAAACAGTAATAGAAAACAGGAATGGCAGAGGCAGGTACGCGAGAACACCTTCCTGGGGATGGTTGAGGCTCTGGATTTATTCATTAGGGCCATAGACATAGTCTAGGTTTATGCCTTGGGCTTAGGCCATTTGATTGAGCCGATCTTCTTCTTTTTCAGCAGGCGGGGGCTTTTCAGTCGAAACTGTTCAGCCCTTTCCTTTTGTCTCACTCTGTGAAATTACATAAAAAAACTAGTTTTTTTAATGAAAGTAAGGAGCGACATTAAAACTTAAAACGAACAGAAATTACTCCGTATATGAAATGGGTTGTCCCCTCCGCAAACCCTCGCTCTTTACGCTAAAGCTTTTAATTGTTTTAAAAAGCAGAATTGTGGCAAAGAGTCAAACTTTAGCATAAAGAGCGAGGGATTGCAGAGGGGACAACCCTTTTGATGACAAAGACTAAATTTGATGAAACTTATATATTTAAAATCAGCATGAAAATCTGATTCTTTTGATGTATATTTTAGCATCAAAATTCCGTTTTTTTCGTTTACTATTTTCGTTTACGTTTTTTTCGTTTACTATATAAGTTTCGTTTACTATTGAGCTGGGTCGCTCCTTACTACAGTTCCTTACCACGAACTGTTTGATGGATAGAGCTATGGAGTTGATGTGTCCTTATTTATCTTGTATCTGCTCAGATTTCTTGCAGTAGAACTTTTGATACTGGGAGTTGAATTTTAAGAGAATATGTATTGAGTTTTGTACTCTGTGTACAAGTATGGTCAGCAAGACTCTTGGCTGATAGTGAAATTTTGTGGTATTTGAAGCATTCTAACATTTTACATTGCAGGGTATGCTGTGCAGACGTCAGCATATTACATTCAAATAGGCAATGATCAATTGTTTCATTTTTAAGATTACAAGACCTGCAAAGGGGGAAAGAGGGAACTTGCCAGTTGAATTAGGGAACTGATATGAAAACACCTGAAAATTAAGCCCATTTGAGCCAGACCAAATTCTATGATAAATCTTGGAAAGGTACTTACTGGGGAAAAGTAATAGGGTTGGATTATTATTATTTATCAGTACCTATGGTAGTCTCTAATGGGGGTTGGTCTCCCACTTGACTGATCAAGCTCTAAAGTTTTTTTGCTATTTCGTCTGCCTTATCGTTACCAATTATACCCAAGTGGCTTAGAATATACTGGAGATGAGTTCTTATACCTCTTGAAGCGAGATTATCAATAATCCTAAGACAAATAAATGTGTCAATATTCATCTTATACTGAGAAACTGAAGAAACTAGCTCTAGGCTTGATAAAGAGTCAGAATATATTATAACATTTTTAAAATTAACAGTCATAAATTCATTAACCATGTGGAACTCTAATGCCATGATTATGGCGTTTAACTCGGCAGACATTGCTGATGCATTATCATGTAATCTCTTGCCTAAAGCAACATTATGGGTTGGAATAAACCCTCTGGGGGGGGGGATGTGTGTGCGATAGATTTTACTGGCACTGGGAACTTCTTCTGGGTACTGACATATTCATTTGCAATGCCTCTAAACATAGATGGATTTCTTAACCAGTTATGCAGGGTATGAGAATCATTGGCTTCAATTTTTGTAAAGTAATTAATTAGAAGAAATCTTCTTCTTTCATTTATTGGAGATAGTCCACTCTCTGTAAGCAAAAACTTAACATTTGTTGGTTTCCTAAGACCAAATATGAGACGGATTATATCATTTTGTGTTTTTTCAATTTTTAGCATATGGGTCTTTGCACAAACACCATAAACTATGAGGCCATAATCAATATGGGGTTGTATATGTGATTTATAAAATTGGAGTAATGTTTTCTCATTAAAGCCCCAAAGTGTGTCTAGTAGTCTTTTTATTATTCTTATTTTTCTATAGCATTTTTTTTATTGTGTTTGTGATATGAAGGTGGAATTAAGTTTTAGGTCAAGTTTGAGACCTAGATAATTAAGTTGATTGTCCTCTGGAATAATTATTCCATTTAGAGCTAGCCTTGCATTAAGATTATTTTGCTTATGGTGGAATTGGATGATATTGGACTTGGTGGGTGCAATAGGTAAATCAGAATTTTGAGAAAACTTTTCAAATTGGAAAAGTGCTTTTTGCAACTTTGAATGTGCAATCTCAAAGGTGTTGCCAGTGGCCCATATTACCAGATCATTAGCATACTGTAAATTGGTGTGTGGCAGGGTCATGTCCCAGAGAAATAGGGAAAATAGGAGACCACTCAAGACTGCACCCTGTGGAAGACCTTTGGTTATTGTAGTTTTGGGTAAAGAGGCTGAAGCTACACAAACAATGAAATTTCGGTTTTCCATAAAAGATTTTATAAAGGATACAAGTTTGGTGGGTAATCCAAGATTTGCAAGTTTAACTAAAAGAATCTGGTAATTAACATTGTCATATGCCCCTTCAAAGTCTAGGGATTTTCCAAGTTCCTTATGCTTTTTCTTCTTTGCCTCCAGTAAATACGTTAATTTTTAAATTTGATTTCATTGAGAATGGTTATTTCATGTTGCATTACTGGTTGCAAGAAAAGACTTGATAACAAGCCTAATTTGCACTTAAACAGGTATGTTATTTTTTATAATATGCTTCTTTCTGTATTATATAATTTGATTGCCATTTTTAATAGCTTAGCTTGGATACTATTTTTTAGTCTGCACTTCAGTTGCCTAGCTTTAACTAGGCTAGGTATAGCATAGCCTACAGTATATTATCTCAAATTTTTCTTGATGGCATTTAAAATGTCTAGGTGAAATTTAGCGTCTGCCTTTTAAGTAGCTGTAAAGCTCAAGAAAAGGGGGACATCTTTGCTAGATTCAGACTCATAAGCTTTAAAATAATTACAAAAAAATTTAGGCCTACTAAATTAAAACATAACCCAGTGATGTTTTTGTAAATTCTAGTTTAGCTACTTTTTACTATCTTAGAAATGGGCTAGCTTAGGATAACGAATCTCTCAGTAAATGAATTCAGGGCCTAAAACATACACTGGGAAGGCATTGCCAAGATACTATATTAACCCTGTTCTGTTTTTTAAGTCTTAGAAATTTGTCTACTTGACAGGTCTATAACTAGGGAAATTTTGACATAACATTTTACCTTAATTTTCAGTTTCTTTTTCTCTAGTTTTAGTTCTGAAAATGCAATTCATGTTATTTGGGTAGTATTTTACACCATACCAATGAGTTTTTCCAAATTTAGGAAATGTATTTGCAGATCTGGGAAACCTCATTAATTAGGACTGGACAAAGTTGTGAAACTGAAAACAGTTTTCCTGCATTTCATTTAAGAAGAAGATTTGTTTTGCAAGGTTTCACTTTCATACCACAAGGATTTTTAAAGGTCATCAAATGTTACTGCCCTCTACAGGGCAAAGGAGTGGAGGTAGGCACTTCAAAATACCTTCCTGAGACTTACTTTAGTCTGTAGAACCATCCCTTAAAGTTCAAGCCAAAGCAGAATTTTATCAAATTCTTTCAGGTCAGATTAGGAAAATGACACTTTCAGAATTGGACCCAGGGCCAAAAACATGCTCTGGGAAGGTATTACCAAGCTACTATGTTTATCTTCTTTTGATTTTTAAGACTTAGAAATTCGTATACTTGACAAGTTTTTGACAAGAAATTCACCTTGGAATTTCGACAAAGCAATGCTATTATGAAGAAACTGCTAATAACAAACAAATAAAAATAATGATATATGTGATAGCCTGATAATTATTATCCACACTAGAATCAATGGCCGGGAGTAGATACAGAATCAATAGTTGCAGGGGTCACCAACAAAACTTAGACTTTCTTGTTTTTTGTTTTTTTTTTGCCCCTCTAATTAGCAAAATTCTTAAACTCCTTTGGGATACCTTCCTCTAAAACACACACTGGATCTGGGCCTGTGAGTGGTACAGATTTATTGTAGAGAATTAATTAAATAGGGAAACAGAGACATACCATTAAATTCTGTCTTCAGTAAATTTACTGGGGTTAAATGGATATAAAGGAAACATGCTAATTAAACCATTTTGTTTCCATTGCTGTATATACCTTTTATGTCTATCTTGTTGGTACAGGAACCATAAGATTATTCAAATGTTTAGTAAAAATGATGCATTGACTTCCCATTATAAGTTGGATACCAAGTTAAATGCAGAGGCTTACCTGCAGTTAAATCTTTTTCATTCTCTTATGCAATTGTTTTAACTTGTTTAATGAGAATTTCTTTGTATGCATATGTGCTAATAAGAATTCTTGGTATGAATTTATATATACCTAAGCCTTCATGTTTATTTTTGTTCATTCTTTTTTTGTCCTATTTCCTGTGTTACTTTACTGCTTATACATTTTCTACTGCAGGTTACAAGTAAATTATTATACCCTAGTTGCTTTTCTGAAAATGCATCCCTACCTGATGTTCTTATTTATAGTCATAATAGTATGCTTCTATATTATTTTGAATCTCATGATAAGTTACGTCTTTGTTAAAGTTAATGCTGCATAGAAAAGCTAATGAAATACACGTACTGATATAGTAGTTGGCCTCCTAAGAAGGAAATGCATATCAAATCCTGAAAGAAATTTCATGGAGAATAAATAATTTTGGCAATATTTTTCACCATTAGTGTGATGAGGTAAAGTAAATTAAAATGACTTTAGGAATGATATGACTAAGTGTTTTAGATTTTTTTTTTTCAAGTTGGCTAAGAAATTAGTGGGGGGGGGGGGGTTTCTTCTGAAGAGGCCAACCACTACACTGGTACCAATCTAAATGATTGTTTGCAATACAGATTAAAAATAGAATTTTGGGTTTGTACAGGTTTTAAAAACATGTCCTTAAGAGATCTCCTCAAATTTAAAAAGCATTTCGTTTATGAGTACCCACAAAAACAGACAGGGGGTATATTTCTGGAAAAACCCAGACTACTTTCTCTTCTGATCAAGCAAAAGTCTTATAAATATGATTTGCTTCTTGTTTTGACTCCCCTCTCCACCACATCTACACAAGCCAATTTAATTGTAAAATTGCTTTATACCTCTGTAAGGTTAAAAAATGATTCTTTTTTGTCAAAGTCATCCCTGTTCTCTTTTTTGTTATGGTATTTCAGCTTAAATAATGGTTGCTTTTAAGAAAAAATGAACAGCCAATACACATAATGGTACAAACTATAATTTTGTGTCCATTATGTCAAGTTTTACCAAATGCTATAACCCACAGGAACTTGTGGCTTTCTACCATTAATCAGATTTTTCCTAGCACAAAGAACCTTTGTGTTTGTTCAGACCAGTTCAAGGCTGAAGACTATTTGCAAGGCAAAACAAAGTTGTGGCCAACACAGCCTATGGGACTGTTGACATTGAATGCCCCCAAGAAAGTGACAGTGTGAATGCTATTCAAACTGTCAGAAAAGAAGTTTCTATTCTATCTTCCCCAACATCTAGTGCCTCATCTTTTGCCACTTCAAGTCTCTAAGTGGGCACTAGCAGAAACATATGTATACCTAATTGAGTATCAAAAATATTGCAAGACCATGACTACTGTATACAAGAATCAAAAGGAAAAAGGAAGAAATCAAGGCAAAATACAAATTGTCAAAAAAATATCTTGAAAAAATCTGACCAATAAGATGCACCAAATGAAAAAAAAATTAGTTTGAAAGATTGTTGTTGAAGATTAATGCCAGAAAAGATTTGATTAATGATAGAAATAGATGAGCTTATCCAAAAAAAAAACTATATGGTGGTTCTCTAGAGTTGGTCCAAAGGTGTTTGAGTGGGGAAGGGAAAATGAAATATCCAGGGAGTCTAAAAGCATGGGCTTTAATTCTTCATTTTTACTCCCATAGAGCATTTGAGGATGTCAGGAAAAGTTGTGAGTTTAATTTGTCATCTATTGAAACTTTAAGAGCATGGACTAAAATGTCAATGATGACATTTTTAAAAATGTCATCTAGGGATACAACTCCTTTAGCAAGGGAAGTGTTAGTTTTTATGAGTGTTGGAAATAATTTTAATAATAAGCTCCCAGTTGCATATTTTTTATTGATTCTTTAACCAGTACAGAAAGAGGCAACCTAATTAAAACTGCACTTCATATAATTCAGGATGATAATCTGAAGATTGTCTCCATCACTTTTGATGCTACTTCTTGTAACATGTCAATGCTTCATCTCTTGGAGCTAAACTATGTTTTCTTAATATTGAATCATTGATTCCCAATCCTACACATAAAACTGAAAAAAAATTGTATTAATTTGGACCCTTGTCATATGATGGAGCTTGTCAGAAACACTACTTGTGATTATAAGTTAATTGAAGATCAAACAGGTGGAGTTATTAAATAGCACTATTTTGAGAAATTACATGAATTTCCAGATATAGATGATGGTTTAAGACTTGCAAACAAGGTGACTATTATTATTTTTATTATTGACTTTATTAAACAAGAAACTATATACATACATAAATCTTATACAAAGGAGACAGGCAGGCAACTCCTTTTGTCTCCTTTAACAATAGAGAGAGAAAAAAAAAGGAAGGAATTACACCTCAATAGCTCACACGGAGTGTCATATAAAGAGAGAGAGAGAAGAAGCGGAAAAAAAATCGACTCGTAGACACAGATGGGACTTATAAACTAATTTATAAATAAATCACTTTACATTCAGTCCCCACTACTGTAGGCAGAAAGAACTATCTCTTTCAATTTCTTTTTGTATGTATAGAGTGATGGTGACTCATTTATTAAATCAAGTAGTTTATATTTATTGGCAATCTCAGGAAGTTGATATCTTAAACTTAGTCTTGATCTCTCATTTTTAATAAAAGGAAAAAGAAACTTATTCCTTGCTCTTGATAAATGGCTATGTTTATTTTCAACCAAGAGTTTCATTTTATTGACAAAATTAACACTACGTTGGACTTCTAAAAACCATATGCCTATATTAAGGTGAAAAATTTGCTGTAATTGAAGAATATCAAGAAATAAAAATGATGTTTTAGTTTCAGATAATTCTTTTGTCTTCCTAGAGTGTGTTAAAAAAAAGGCCCAGGATTCTTATTGCCTTGTTTTGGACAATTTGGAGTCTTTGTAAATGTGAATGGAATGTCAGCATCCAAATGGTCAGGCAATATTGAAAATACCCTTCCACTAATGAAAAATATAATTTTCTCATTATTTGGTAAGGAAACAAGAACTTTACTCTACGCAAACAACTGAGATTCCTGGACACTGTTGCCTCGAGTTTATTAATATGCGCCTTGAAAGTCAATGCGCCTTGAGTCAATGTAGATACCTAAATATCTAAATAGATCCACTCTTTTTTATGGAGGAAGCTCCAATACTAATAGTTTTAAATGACACACGCTTCACTGCTCTCAAACTTTTCCCAAAAATCACAAATTCCGACTTCTCTAGGTTAGGTATTAGTTGATTAGCATGAAACCAAGAATTTACATTAAAAGCAACAGTTTCAAGGGCCATTCATAGGTCCTTCTCGTTGCCAGCCTACAAACTAATTGCTGTGACGTCTGCAAACAATATTGGTAACTCATTGTCTGAAGGCATGCATTCATTGTCTGAGGGCATGCATATATATCTATATATATAAAAATAAGTTGTCTGTCTGTCAGGTGACGTCATGTTTCTCTGTCGACTGACGTCATGAAGTTAGTTGTCGTCATTTTTGCTATGATGGTGATGTCATTAAAGATATTTAAGACATATATGTTCACGTAGAAATCTATTAATGTTTAAGTTTAAAATGACTGATGAACTTACAATGGCAAAAGCCAATGAAGATGCTCAAAGAGTCTATGCCAAAAAACTTGCTGCTGATAGAGAAAGTCAGAAAAGAAAGCGTGCCGAGGAGTCAAAAGAACAGCAAGGAAACAGGCTTGAGGCTAAAGAACGCAAAACCGCGCAGTTAGATGAAGATCCACCTGGACAGCAAGAGTCAAAACATATCAAAACTGAAAATGATAGTGATGATGATTGGGTTTGGGATTTTGACTTGGATAAGGTCATCAATGCCTACCAGATTTTAGTTAAAAAAAACAAAGGTTCGGCGATATGTATTTCATAGTGAAGCTGAAAAATAAAGAAGAAAAAGAAAACTGAAAAAGGAAAAATGTAAAAAACTAAAAAATACTAAAAAGAAAAAACACTCAAAGAGAAATTACAGACCGGGATACAAATGACGACCAGGACAGAGGGAATATAAATAACGACCGGGACACTCAAAGAGAAATTACAGACTGGGATACCAGGACACAAATGATGACCGGGACACAGGGAATATAAATGACGACCAGGACACAGGTATTTAAGAATATCGTTCAAAGACAAATTTTTAATTGTAAGAAGACCGTTGAAAGAGAAATTTCTAATTGTAAAATGACTGAAGAACCTACAATGGCAACGGTACCACCATCAAAGTAGATAACCAGTGGGTTGTTCCATATTCCCCATTATTATCAAAAACATTTAATGCACACATAAACGTTGAATACTGTAACTCCGTAAAGGCAATCAAATACATAAGTAAATATGTCAACAAAGGCAGTGACACATGGCAGTTTTTGGCTTGCAGCCCAAAATCAAAGATTTCGACAAAATTGTACAATATCAGGCTGGAAGATACATAAGCAGTAATGAAGCTGTTTGGCGAATTCTTTCATTTCCAATACATGAACGTAGTCCAGCTGTTGTTCACTTAGCAGTACATTTACAGAATGGTCAACGTGTTTATTTCTCGGAAACCAATGTGCAACAAAGAGCCCTGAATCCACCGTATACAAAATTAACAGCTTTTTTTCGCTTTGCAAAAATGATTCTTTTGCAAAAAAACTGCTGTATACTGAAGTGCCTTTGTATTACATGTGGAATACTAAAAATAAAGTATTTGAACGTCGAAAACAGGGTAAGTCAGTCGACGGCCAACCTACCATCTTCAAAGATACCACGATAGGAAGACTCTACACCATTCACCCCAATCAACATGAATGCTTCTTTCTACGCCTGCTTTTGGTGAATGTACCCGGTCCGACATCCTTTGAGTATTTGAGAACTGTAAACGGTACTATACATGACACTTACCGTAGTGCATGCCAAGCTCTGAATTTATTGGAGAATGACCAACACTGGGATAACTGCATCAATGACGCGTGCGAAACGTCAACCCCAAGTCAAATTCGTGCATTGTTTGGCATCATTTTAACAACTTGCTCTCCATCAGCTCCTACAGAGTTATGGGAAAAATATAAGTCAAAAATGTCCAAAGATATACTCCATTGAAAACAGTTAGAGACGTCAGATATGACTTTTGATTTTACATCAGAAATTTATAACTACACTTTAGTTATTATAGAAGATTTGTGCATACGTATGGCAAACAAACCTCTTCAGGATTTGGGAATGCCTTCACCTAACCATATCGCTGCTGTTTCGACATGTGTAGAATTGGATCGTGAACAAAGTTACAGTACGAGTGATCTATTGTTGTATGTACAAAATAACATTTCCAAGTTAACATCGGAACAAAAAGACATTTATGATACGATAGACTCAATTTCAGGACGTATACAACTACCTGCTGATTTCTGTAATTTAGTGACGTCCAAAAATGAATTGATGGAAAAAGTATTTCCAAATATTCTAAAAAGTTATAAAAATAATAAATGGCTAAGTGAAAGAGCGATTCTTGCACCCAAAAATATAGATGTCCACGAAATCAACAATATTGTTTTGACCAAGATTCGAGACCAGGCAGTCCTTTACAAGTCAGTCGACACAGTTTTGGAACCAAATGAAGCGGTTAATTATCCATCTGAATTTTTAAATTCCATAGATCTTTCAGGGTTTCCACCACACGTGCTACAACTAAAAATAGGCGTACCAATAATACTTTTAAGAAATATCAACCCACCAAAGCTTTGCAATGGCACGCAACTTGCCGTAAAAAAAACAATGGAAAACCTAATAGAGGCCACAATCTTGACAGGGCCTTTTGAGGGTGAGGCTGTTCTTATTCCTCACATTCCCATGATTCCAACAGATCTGCCTTTTCAATTTAAAAGATTGCAATTCCCAATTTGATTAGCATTTGCAATCACCATTAACAAAGCTCAAGGTCAATCATTAGAAAAATGTGGTATAGATCTTAATACTGATTGTTTTTCCCATGGACAATTGTATGTTGCAGGTAAACCTGACAATCTATTTATATGCAGCGGCAATTGGACAGCAAAGAATGTTGTATATTCGCAAATTTTACGCAGTTAATTTGTATTGTATCTATCTATCTATATAAAAACGAGTTGTGTGTATGCATATTTGTTTGTTTGTAAAAAGAGCGTTTGCATATGACGTCATTATTAGTACATACGGCTTTGTATATGCACAGACAATGGGAAAGCCAAGAATGTTGTATATTCGCAATTTTTACGTAGTTTAACTCCTGCAGACGAAATGAATGCTTGCCTGAAAAATTCTATTTTATGGGCACACGTAAAAATATTAAAATTAACTACAAATATGCGTGTCCGATTGCAAAATGATGACTCTGGTCAAACATTTTCAGATCAATTGCTGGCAATTGGAAACGGAAAGCTCCCAGTAGTGGGAAAGCCAAAAATGTTGTATATTTGCAATTTTTATGTAGTTTGAAACACATATATAAATCTATCTATATTCACAGGTGGGACACAGAGACACAACTACAATGGCGCGTAACTAATATGGCGCGTAACGACTTACGCGCGCGGGGGGGCACAAAGCGCCCCACCAACTAGGTGTTGGGGTGGCGCGAAGCGCCACCCCAACAGCTAGTTTTATATATAATTATATATTGCCTAGTGCATATACTAGGCATTATATATATTTTTTTTAACCAAAAATGAAAGTTTGACAAGCAGCTCAGCTACTTAACAAATCATCAGCTGAAGCCATAAAGTTTTTAATAGAAGGTAAATTTCCTAGACTTGGAAATGATAGTGCAACAATTTCTTTCCTTCTTTGCTTTGATTGCCTCTTTAATATTATGAAGTCAAAGTCACCTTTTGCAATACTCTACAAAAGACCCCTCAAGCCTGAATCTGAACGTTTTGTGAGACAACCCAATCTGAATCTGAAATGTCTTAATAACAACCCAAGTTCAAAGGGTATTGAAAATTCATTGATTATCTGTGGACCAAGATGTACTGGTTTTATTCAATTTTCAGTCAATATATACTCTGTTCTTTTTCTCTATGACAACCTTGTTAAGCCTAATAATCCTGAAAGGCTTTTAAACTACATTTTGTCTTATTAGTTTAGCCAAGATCACCTTGAAATGTTTTTTCTTACATAAGAAGTTGTGGAGGTTGGAATAACAATCCACTTGCCAGTTTAATGTTGCTTACAGGAAACTTCTAGTACATAATAAAATTAAAGAGGCTGATCAGAGAAATGCAGTTCCTTTGGGTTTTAGCACTTTGCTTGAAAATAAAAAAGTAGCTGAAGGAGAAAATTTTGAAGTAGACTTGGATATTGACCAAGAAGAAATACATGGTTTGTGGAATCAAAACATATAACACTCAAATAAAGTGTATTGCCTATCCTGCAGGGTTTATTGCTCACCAACTTCTTGGAAAACTACAGTGCAAAATATGCTCTGGGGCTCTCATCACCTCTAAAAAAGTGTATGCTAGCATACTAATTTGATTAAAACAAACAGATGAGTTAATTGAACTCTCAGAAAGCTTAGTACTAGTTTGTAAAACAACAGAAACTGCAATCCAGACATTTGGATTAACAGACCTTTCTACCATATCCACTGCAAAAAACAACAACATAGTAATGAGAATTAAATTAAGTATTCTTTCAAGCCTCTCCTCTCATTCTAGTCTTTTTTCAAACTTAAATCTGCATTTGAGCAAAGAATCAAGTAGTGAAGGAGCAAGTCATTTCAGGGATTTGCTGTATTCTATTTCAGACAAATATATAAACTTTCACTTAAAATCATTGGCATAAAATCAATCAGACAGTTTTTGAATAAAACAGTTATATTTAATGGCCAATTATAAGTATCTGAGCTAGAATTGTTGGGTCTGTAATTTTTTTAAAGAACCATTTTTGATGATATTAGTCTAGTTTTACTAATCTAGTTGATGATACTAGTTCTAGTCCCCTCCTCAATACCTTGCTATTTATGCTAAAGTTTGACTTTTTGTCTAAATTCTTTAAAAACCGCTCCTAAAACTCTAGTGCTGTTTAATTGGAATAATTAACCCTTTTCAAAATTCTAAAAAAGTCAGAATTTAGTGTAGAAAGTGATGTGCTCAGGCAGGAGCAACCCTCTCATATAAGTGAGGATTTTTGTTTGTTTTAAGTTCTGATGTTGCTTTGTACTTGCGGCTAATTTTTTTTATTTATTTAATTATATACCAAAGACACATAATAGTAGGGTGAAAGTTTAGAAATATAAAATCAATTTATCAGAAAAAAAACATGCAGACAATGCTCTATACCTTCTGTGAATGAGGGTTTACCATTCTCCGAAAATATTTTTGAAGAAGTTTGTGTATTTCCATTAGGCCATAAAAATTACTGCTATTGCCAATGCATTTTTCAAAGAAGATTATCACCATAGCCCCTGCCATGTCTACATACTGGGTTGTTTGTGCCACCAAAGATTGTTACATGCTCAGGTTTAGCAAGCAGCTTCATACAAGATCTGGTATCTATTTAGAATTATAAATCTATGGGTAAACTAGGCAAATACATTGAAGTGATCAATGTAACAAGAATATTTCTGCAACAGTTAAGGTAAGAAATGAGTTTAGTAGCTAGTTTTGTATTAAATCAGGAGTTTATCCAGTGCTATAATGAAAGAAAGGTTGAGATGGCTAGGGCATATTCTGCAAATGAGGGATTACAAATTGCCAAAGATTATCCTTGTCAGCCACTTTACAAGGGCAAAACAAAAAGCAGGTTGCCATGGTTGGGAGGTATTATGTTATAAAGAAAGATTTAAGGAAAATAGAAACTTCCCAAGAGGGTGTAAAGAGTGGGGCTTTGAAAAAAATTGGGATGGAGCATGAGTGTGTGTAGCTGTTTTGGCCTCAGGCAGCTTAAGGTAAAACTTTAGTTTTGTCATAAGCTGTATAAAATGGAAACTATGCTGCAAAGCAGCATAGTTTCCATAGTATAGCACTTAGAAATGTTAATTCTAGAAAAGCATCCATTTCTGGTTGATCTTCCTCCTCAGGGGGGCAAACTAAAATGCATAAAGTGGGCAGGGTTTTGAAGCCAAGGGAAAAGTTGGGAGTTTAAAATATGAATGAAATTATATTTTAAATACAAATTCTAGTCATTGCCAGTAATTTCTGCATAGTGGGAGGTCAAAAGATAATTAAATAACTTATGTATCCTTTAATGCTAACATCCAAGATAGTTCACTTTCATTTTTGAACAAAACAAACATCAGATTTTGGTTACAGGTAACATTACCAAAAGAGCAAAGCATATTAGACCATGAGCCCCATGGGCAGTGGGGTAAGGTCTGCATTCTGATGGGTTAAGCCTTGTTTGTTATTGTCCTGGTGTTTCGTCATAGCAACCCTATTTTCCCCAGAAATTGGATTTAGTCAAGGGCAAGCTTCTGTGGTGTTAAAAGTTTGAAGGGAGGATATTTTCTTTTTATTTGTTTGAATTAGCCTACTGCATATAGCTAGATTCTGATGATGGCATATTGTTTTTAGGTCATTATTCATTCATATTGTCATACCTCAACATTTCCCCCAGTTTCAAAATCCTGCCCACTTTATGCATTTAGTTTCTTTGAAGGAGGATTTTAGAAAGCTAAAAAATGGATGCACTTCTAGAATTAGCATTTCTAAGTTAGACAGCTTGTGATGAAATTAAAGCTTTACCCAGCTTAGGAACAGACATACATAAAACAAAATAAAAGGTATAATTCTAGTTTAGCTACTTTTTGCTATCTTGGAAAGGGGTAAGGTTAAGAAAATGAAACTTCCAATAATGACTCCAGGGCCAAAAACATACTATAGGAAGGTAGGTAAAATTCTAGTTAATTGACTTCTTGCTATCTTAGAAAGGGTTTAGGTTAGGAAAATGAAACTTTCAAGGATGAATCTATAGACTAAAGTATGTCCTGGGAAGGTATTTTGAAGCAACTACCTCTACTCCTCCTTCTAGAGGGCCCTGACCTTTGATGACCTATAAAAATATGTGTGTTATAAAAGTGAAACCTTGCAAAATAGATCTTCTGCCTAATTAAAGTAGAACAAAATTGTTTTCAGCTTCATAACTTTGCTCAGTTCTAATTTATAAGGTTTGAAGGATATGCAAATATATTTCCTAAATTTTGAAAAAAGAAACATTTTTATTTTACAAATAAAATAATTGTCTTGTTTACATAGCTAGTTCAGAATAATTCTCTAAGAAAAATTTAAGTTATAATATAGCTCTGAATCTGAAACAGAAGTAGACAATTTTAAATAATAATTTTCTTATTATTATGCATATAAAATAATTTTCTGTTTTCTAAGCTAGTTTAGATTATTCTCTTAAAAAATATTAGAAACATCATAGCTCTGAATTTGAAACAAAAGTTGGCGATTTTATTTGTCAATAACCAGAAATAAAACCATGATCAAAAATTCCCACTTCCCCAGGGGGAAGAGAGTGCAAGGTTAAAACAGTGCCTTTTGCCTTAGTTGCTTGGATTTATCTTGTCAGTCTTAATGGTCTATATAGAATATATAGAATTGTAATCATTTCTATTTTTATTGATCAGAAATTTGAAATCACTAACCTTAATTACCTTAATTCACACTTCAGAGTGATAAGGTCCAATGGATGTTTTACTCTGTGAATGATGATAACTGACATCTGTTACTAATCTGGATCTTGCCAGCTAATTTTTTATTTTACAAATAAAATAATTGTCCTGTTTCCATAGCTAGTTCAGATTATTCTCTAAGAAAAATTTAAGTTATAATATAGCTCTGAATCTGAAACAGAAGTAGACAATTTTAAATAATAATTTTCTTATTATTATGTATATAAAATAATTTTCTGTTTTCTAAGCTAGTTTAGATTATTCTCTTAAAAAATATTAGAAACATCATAGCTCTGAATCTGAAACAAAAGTTGACATTTTTATTCGTCAATAACCAGAAATAAAACCATGATCAAAAATTCCCACTTCCCCAGGGGGAAGGGGGTGCAAGGTTAAAACAGTGCCTTTTGCCTTAGTTGCTTGGATTTATCTTGTCAGTCTTAATGGTCTAGGTTGGTCATTATCACCAATTTTAAGACTGAAAATTGCTCTGGCTTTTAGAGACAATTTGCACAAATTTTGGATGTTTTTAGAGAAGATTATATATGAAAGAATCAGCATAAAATAATTTGCCTTTGGAATGTACTTAACCTAACCTCTATCAAATATCAATTTTCTATTATGCATATCATTATCAGATAATGCTCAAACAATGAATAATGCTTTGCTTGAACAAAAAATGCATGTAAAAGTTTTTTCTTGTCTCCTAAAGCAGAAATAAAGAAATGCTGCACCAAGCATTGGTATATAGGCTAGGCTAAATACAAGAATATTTGGGCCAGAATAAGTCCATAATGGTGAGTTTGCAGTAGTTTTGCAAGAGAGAAAAGATGTTAAAAAGTCAAAATGCATCTATTAACAATAGTTTCATGACCAAAAAAATTATTTGGGTAATATCAACATTGACCCATACTTTAGCCTGTAGACCCATCCCTGAAAGTTTCATTTTCCTAACCTAAACCCTTTCTGAGATAGCAAGAAGTCAATTAGCTAGAAATTTACTGGAAGGCATTGCCAAGGTACTAAATTAACCATTTTCTGTTTTTTAAGTCTTAGAAATTTGCCTAGGCCTACTTGACAGGTCTAAACTGGTAAAATTCTAGGTTAGTGACTTTTTGCTAGCAAGAAGTAGCTTGTCTAGAATTTTATGGAAAGTGTGTACTTACAATAAAAATTATATATTAAATTATTTTAACTGCTTAGTACAACGAACATTAGACCATTGATTACGCACTGCCTACGTGACAGTTTTAAATGTTCTGCCTTCATTTAGAGTTGCCGTTGCAGGAAAAAAACAACCCTAGATTCTTGAGCAAAAAAATCACAAAATCAAAAAAAAAAAACGTTACTTGATTCTTGACTAATCATCAAATTAGAAATACCACTAAAATTATAATTTAACTGCTTCAGCAGTCTGGCTCTACATTCCTAGCAATGAAGCATGGAAGAATAATTGATAGGCATATCTTATAACAAATGAACTTCTTTCAATACAATCCTAATAAGGGGGTGAATTAATCCCAGGTTTGCTTCTCACTCAATTGGACTATCTGTCTTGGCTTTTTCTACAATTAACCATGACTTGATGCCCGCAACTGTTTCATTTTGATTCAACAATCAATGTTATTTTGTATTTTGAAATCTCTAGTTTTAATTGCTCTTTAAGCTGTCAACAATGTGATTATTTTATTTTTCAGCATGGTTGAGGTTAGAGACATCAATAGGAAAGGAGTGCAATTGTCCCCTGGATTTGGAGGGATGCTTTAATTTGGTATTTTCTTAGAGAAAATTTCCCTGGAACCGGGGAAGCTATTTTTATGTCTTTGTTAATAGAATCAAAGAAAAAACCTTGTCTACTACACTCCGACTCCACTCTGGTTTTCTTTTCGGCGGCGAATAGATGGTTTTAGGAAAATGGTGGCGCTCTGCCTAGTGACACGGATTTTTGTTATTAGGAAAGAGTTTCAAATAAAACCCCAACTGACATATTGCTCAGATCTGATCTAACAAAGTAGTCTGTTAAAACCTTTTAGAGCTACGAAAGCACATAACACATAATGACAATAGTAAATTCGTGGGAAACCAGTGTTGGGTCATAGTATAGAATACATTTACTTAAATATACTTTAACTCCTCAGGCATCAAACTAAAAATTGAGGTTACCAGGGACCTAAATCACGAAGATTAAAACCAATGCCAAATCTTTCAATAGCTAGATGAAAATAAGAATATGAGGGAGGGGCTTTAGATGAGCTACTACCATCACATATTTAGTTGTTTGAGCAGATCGTTGGCTATTTAATCATACTTGGTCCAATTTTTTTTATTACCATCTTAAATCCTCTAATCTTCATATTCTATAAATACCAACATAAACCTATACTGTTTCATTATATCTGGAATGTCAACTGTTTTTGTATTTAAAAAATTGCTTTTTTGTAGCTTGTCCACCCCCGCTCGCAACAGGCATTTGTCAGATACAAGGAAGAAGCAGAGGTACAGTCTTCTGAAAGTGGAATACTCCTAGTGGATGACGAATGAAATGAAGAAAGCATGGAAGGGGGTACTGCAAGATCCGTGTTCTCTTAAGTTCAAGAAGCTCTGAGAAGCTGCCAAATTATGAAAAAGCAAGAACCCCAAGAGAAGAATCCTTTGAAAAGAGACTGGGGAAACTGATTAAAAGCCAAGTTGATGATTTGATAATCAACTATGTAGTTGAGTCTACTTGCCCTTTAAGCACAGTTGAGAAACCTGTCTTCAGAAATCTGATTCAAGGATAGGCCCCATATGCAACCACATTGACTCGAAAAGCATTATTTTATGTGTTGAGTCGAAGCATATAACTGAAAAGATCCTTGGCCGAACTATTTCGTGAAACTGACTAACTTTACACCACTACTGACATTTGGAGCACACATCACAAAAGTTACACAGGTATCAAATCGTCATTTCCAAAGGCCAAAGCATATGGAATGAAAAAAATCATAAAACAAAAGCTGCTGATAAGTTTTTGGAAATTACTGGAAGGCACCAAGTCATATCAAGTGCTACTCGCTAGTACTCTTTCAATGATGCAGTAAAGCATGTTGTACACATGTCTAATGCAGGAGAGTTATCCAGTGCTAAAATGAAAACTTCCAAAGTTGAAGCCGGTGGAGAGGCATCTGCTTAAGGAGTATTTGTTTTTTACAGATCCATTGTACCAAGCCATAGATTTTTCACAAGGCGAAAAAATTGCTATCTTGATGCTGTTTTGCCAGTAGTTTATGGTTTGAGACTAAACTAGAAAGACTTCAGAATATCCGTTTTCTCAAGCATGCTATGGCATTAGTAGAGGCCATTGTAGGTGGTTTGCATGAACACTTCTTGTATGTTTTCCCAATGGAATTGGAAGAGGAGGCTTTCAGTGAACTAGTCAAAGCTACTTGCTCTCACCAAAGTTTCAAATTACGATGGTTGACTCCGGCCTTGCAAGGGTGAAAAAGAAACGAATAGTAGACATAGTGAACTTAAAAATGAAAAAAAAAAATTGGTCATGCTTATCTCCCGTGATGAGCTGGCTGTTGGTGCTGAGAAGTCTGGTACAAATGAGCCAAATAATTGATTTTCATTTATGAAAGACGATGATACTGTCAGTGATCAAGAAGTGAATAGAGACTCTAGTCTCAAAGCTGAATTCTTAAAATTTCTTTAAGACAATAGGAGAGCCCTTGATTCTCTGAAAGACTATCCGAAATTTGGGAAACTACGTAAGAAATTTTATAATCTTCTCCCATCATCTGCACCCTTTGATCGCCTATTTTCCGCTGCAGGAGGTGTATTGACTGCAAAAAAAACCGCTTAGAAGATGCTAAGTTTGAGAAGCTTTTGTTACTAAAAGTAAACAAAGATGTTATGACTCCTCATTGAAATAAAGACTTTTTTCAGCCATCTTTTATCGAAATAGTCATATATTAAACTCTGATATTGATGATAGTGCTACGGCAACTGTTTAGACGGAGTTTTTATGGTTTAAGTTCTGTCTTCATTGACAGGTTCTTGCACCATATTTCAGAATTTGGACCAATGAAGACCAGACATCTGTTGACGGATCTGTCAAAAAATGATCGGTCTTTATTGATCCAGATTCCGGAATCTGGTGCCAGAATCTGTCAATGAAGAGTGAACTTTAGTCCTTTTAATTACATATAATGCATTGTCCACATTGGTATGATAAGCAATGTTGCCTCACTACATACGAATACAATAAAACAGCCAAGTAAAGCTAATGTTTTGTTCATTTTGACTTCCAAATTTTTCTTGACGCGTTGACACCATCAATTAAGCATTCTGATTGGTGATGCATGCGAGAAAATAGAACCGAACTTCATTTTTCTTATTCCTGTTATCACACCAATGTGATCAATGCTTAATGCAGCATTCAGACGGGCGACATAAGAAAAACATTCTGAAAAAGCCTATTTGATGTAACAACTGGATATGTCATTCTTGTTACGTCATATGTCATGTTTACCCAATTAAACCACTGTGAAAGTATATACTGGGATAATTATTAGACAGTATATTTTATCGTAATGAATTTTGGCTATAAAAGTTACAATATGGCTGAAGCTGAGTTGCTGTCGATGGTACTGAGGGTCGTATCCAGGATTCTCGTTCGAGAGGGTTTTTACCCCAAAAATTTTGTTTGGGGAAGAGGTTTACAAGAAACTACCCTCCCATGGACTTTTTCTAAGGGCCTCGAGTAAGATTAGAGCATTTTTTAGACGAATTTGCAAGTCAAAGAAGCATTTTGGGGGAGGGGGCAAACTTGGTCACCCTCCTCCCCCCGAATACAACCCTGGTGGTACTAGAATGGAATTCCTTTCACTTCTCCGCTGGAAATAATAGAACAACTAATGTCAGTTTCTCTCGTGACAACCTAACCATATTTTTTACCATGCAAAAAAAGTCCGGCAAGCCATATACTTCCGTACTTAAGTATGTACTTAAGTACAAAGTATTTAAGTACAATTTACTTCGAGCACTTAGTACTGATATACTTGGTACTAACACTTAAATGCTTTTTTGTAGTACTTAACCCAACACTGTGGAAAACGCAAACAAGCAGCAAAACACAAAAATTTATAGGATCAAGTGTCTTTTTCAGAATTTTTTCTCTTGTTATTAAATAAACGGTAGCATTCACTTCCCTTTGTGTCTGTGTTTACATCATACCTGTTGTTGTTCCCAATGAAACCCATCAATTACAGCATTACTCCGTTACCAATATATATCACCATAGTGAAGCAGTTTTTGTCCTTCAAGTGGCATAGTACACCGAAGAAGCTAGCGAATCAGTCTGTTTTGGGGTCAGGAAGGAAAACAACAAACAACAACATCTTACAAATCACTTATAGTATTTGGATTAAACTCGGTTTGGAGACTTTACCCTGGGACATTTCAACAATAGAGGGCTTAATGCACGTAAAAGAAAATGACTCTTACTTTTTAACTTTATTCTAGTAGGCAGGTGCGTTGCAAACGGAGGGGGTAGCTCCCAACACTCTTTGAGATTCGGTGAAATTTGACCAAAAACCAAAATTATACGAAAGTCAAAAACATAAAAAACGGAGTATTTACAACATAATCTCTGAGAGTACCAAATTTCAGTAGATTTCGGCACGAATTCCAAAATCGGTTACCGAAGTTCCATGTTTCAGAAGTGAATTTTATACATTCTGGGAAGAACATCTCGCATCAATATAACTTGTTATTAAGTATAATTAAAATGAATCAAAATCTAAAATGTTCCGCATATACAAGGCAACGCTATGGCGTTGCCTATGTTAAAGGCCATACGACTCCAATGGTTTATTATTATTGTTTTTTTTTGGTCCAGAGGCACTTCACACGGTAAAAGTCGTCGTAAAAAACTTCAGAGGGGGCTCGTTTGATTGAAAATTGGAAGTTCTAGTGCCCTTTTAAGAGTCAAAAGTAATTGAAGGAAAACTAGTCCCTCCCCACGCCCTTTTCCCTAAATTCACAAAATAAAAATTTTGAGATAGCCATTCTGTTAAAAATAGTTCAAAGATCAGATAACAAGAACTACGGTGTCGACACAATCCCCAGGGCATAGGGGGAGAAGTTGTAAGTTATGCCCTAGGGGAAAATACGGTTCTCATTGAGGAGATGCTCGTATAAACTTCACAGAGATCTAATTTAATTGGAATTTTAAAGATTCAGTTGACTTTTTAAGAGTCAGAAGAGATTGGAGGGAAACTAGCCTCCCGAGCACTTTTTCCCCAAAAGCATCCGATAAAAAATTTGAGATAGCCAATCTGTTAAAAATAGTTATAAGATCGGATAACAAAAGCTACGGTGTCGACAAAATCCCTCTGGGCCCAGGGGCAGGTCTTTTAAGTTATGTCCTGGGGGCATATATAGTTCTTATGGAAGTGATGCTAGTGTAAACTTCTCAGAGAGCTTCTTTAATTAGAAATTGAGATTTTCTGTTCACTTTTTAAGAGACAAAAGAAATGGTGGTCATTCTGTTAAAAGTAGTTCAAAGATCAGATAACAAAAACTTTGGTGCCGACACAACCCCCCAGGGCCAAAACTTATATGCCCCAGGGACATAACTTTATAGACTTTACCCCAGGCTGCTGATGTTTGTGCTGGCCCTGGAGTTTTTTTTTACTGATGTTTGAACTATATTTTACAAAATAGCTACTTCATAATTTTTGTCGAATGGGCTTGGGGAAGATAGAGCGTGTGGAGACAGGAGGGGAGGGCTAATTACCCTTCGATCTCTTTTGACTCTTTAAACATGAACTAGAACTTTCAATTTCCATTCAAATGAGCCCTCTCTGAAGTTTTATACGAGCATTCTTTCTATAAGAACTATATATGCCCTCACGCATAAATTACAACGCCTACCCCTGGTCCTTGGGGGGTTGTCTCGACTCTGGAATTTTTATAATCTGATGTTTGAACCATTTTTTACAAAATGGCTACTTCAAATTTTTTATCATATTTGTTTGACAAAAAAGGGATGAGAAGGGCTAGTCACCCTCTGATCTCTTTTTACTCTGAAAAATTTAAGTAGAACCTTTCATTTCAAGCTTAATTACCCTTCAACCTTTTTTACCCTTTTTTTGGCTGTATTTGGGGAAAAGGGCACAGGGGGCTAGTTGCCCTCCGATCACTTTTGACTCTTAAAATGAGACTAGAACTCCTGATTTCTAATCGAATGAGCTTCCTTAGAAGTTTATACAAAGACCCCTCCCCTATGAAGCGCCTTTGGGAAAAATAACAAACAATAAAGCAATGGAGCCGTACGGCCTTTACAATGCTGCAGCGTTGCCTCTGACTGGAAGATAGGGCACTTAAGACATCTGTATGAGTTCAACATTATTCAACAGACCATAAGAACAGCATTCTTTTTGTTCTATGAATTAAGGGCGTGAGATACGTAGCTTTTCTGGGCACCGAATTCAGCAGCCTAGTGAGCAAATGATAGCGTTACAAAAACAATGTAATTTTTGCGAGATTTTAAAAACTAAACTCATGTACAGCATTAATTAACTGTAGGATGTTAATAGTTACATGATTGATCTTAACTTATTATTTAGTTTATTATTATTATTATTCGTAAATTCTTTTGTTATTAAAATTTTAATTAATTTGAAATTTTTAAATTACAAATTCTTTCATTAATAAATCATGAAGTTCTTTTTGTTAAATATCTGATTATTGCTATCATTATTTAGTTCTTTGGATTTTTGAGCTAAAGGAAAGAAAAGGATTGAGGATTTTTTTTTATGATCATGATGAAATTCGGTGCCGTATAAGCTCGAATCGGCACCGTTTTCATTGCAAATCGACGCTGAAAAATGCTGCGTTTGTCCGGCCCTTTAGAGTCTTTGACAGCCAGCTTGTTTAAATGGAACATAATAATTCTAATTCACAATGTAAAACGTAAGTGAATTTTCGCCTTCATTATTATACACAAAGTTACATTTGATGGAATACATTCTTTATTTTTGATTTTTTGTAGGTTAAAAATACCTGCATATATCAATTCATGGATATTTTGTTATGTTTTTTCAGGCAATCAATTTAAAAATTGTTAAAGGCGTGTACCGGAGCCTTTATCCATCTCAATCATGGCCTCTGTTGGGGCTTTAGCCTTTGACGAGTATGGAAGACCTTTTCTAATCCTCAAAGATCAAGAAAACCAGAAAAGATTAAGTGGTGTTGAGGCCATTAAGGTATTGTTTTACTTTTGATTTTAACTGCCATTCCTTGTTTATGATCAATATAGGAAAAATTGCAGGATAGTGGCTTTCAGAAGGAGTTATGCTATAATAAAAAGAGCCATTGTTAAATTGCTAACCAGGCTATATGCTATTTTTTGCGGCTGAAGTCACATCTGTGACCATTTATCCCTAACCCCCCTCTTCTAAAGTCTATAGCCTTAGTCCATGTGCAAAGGTGACATAAAAATTAAAATGACACCATTAGATTCCTGTTTATTTTTCGAAATAATAAAGGTAAGGTTTACATTAATGGACTCTTCAGGTAGCTAAGAAATAAATTTACATTTATAGTCAGAATTGATTCCTGAATCCAAATTTCACCTGCATTTGCATCAGAAATAAGCTTTACCACTACCCCTAACAGCACCAATTCTGGGTAAGTGTTTGTACATTTGGGGGGTAAGAGTAAAGTTAAAACTTAGCTCTATAGTCAGAATTACACACTGAATCCAAATTTAATGCTCATTTGTGTTGGAAATGATCCCCTAGAATTTCAAATTTTCACTTGATAGCCTATTACCTTACGTATATTACCTTAATTTGCACTTTAGAGCAAATTAAGATCCATCTTGATCTGTTAATTGCTCCATACTTTATAATGTTAATGATTAAACATCAAATGCATCCCACTGGTTCTTCTAGGGAGCACAATACAACTTACTCTCTTTACAGTAACTCTCTTTCTCCAGTGTTGGAAGAATGTGACCTAGGAGTAATTGTTGATGATCATCTTAAATTAAGCACTCATGTAAAGAAGGCAGCAGCATCAGCTAGTTCATCACTAGGGCTCATAAAAAGAATAATTTCCTCCTGTTCTCCTAAAATTCTGAGCCTTTTGTATGAAGGACTTGTTTGGCCATGGCTTGAGACAGGTATGGTCCTTGCATACCCCCTTTTCAAAAAAGATGTTAAAATTCTCAAAGATATCCAGAGAAGAGCCACTAGATGGTGAGTAGACTGCATGAACTCCCTTACCCTACAAGGTTATGCAAGCTGAAACTCCCAACTCTGGTTTATAGAAGAAGACAGGGTGATGCCATTCTGGTTCATAAACTTATTAATTCAAAGACACTTCCTGATCTCCTTCCTCTGGCATCTCAGGACTCTTGTACAAGGGGATATAACTTACAGTTATCTAGGCATTTCTCCTCAAAGCAGCAATGTGTACATTTTCTTACCAACTATGTAGCCAACCTCTGGAACAAATTACTACCAGATACCATTACTGCTGCCCAAACCACAAACAGCTTTAAGAACCATCTTGACAACAAATGGTCAACAAAAGATTTAAGTATAACTAGGAAGCACTTGAATCAGCAACATCAAACCATAGTCAAGTGTACATATCCAACTATGTGTCATGTATTATCAACTCTAGACTTTCTACAAGGACAAATCCTTAGATTGCTCCAAGCTGCAGTTTAAGGTATGGTAACATCTAATGACTTCTTGAACGCTTCATTATTAGGCACTGATACTATTTTATTTGAGAGACTATTCCTGTGGTTTACTATATGACAGGAGAAAAACTGTTGTCAGTGTCAAGTTTTGACATATAGCTTGAACAACTTCTTTAAATGTTCTCTCCTGTCAGTGTCAATATTTTGGGAAATTTGCAAATAAATTGGGGGGAGGGTTTCTTGTGAATTAATCTTATAGCCTATGTCATAAGCATATTAGCTCTTTGTTGTCAGCAAACCAGTGTAGATAATTTAAGCTCCTTTAAAAATTCATCATAAGGCTTGTCTTTCACCTTAGATACTGCCTTTGTGGCTCTCCTTTGCACACTTTCCAGAAGCTATACATCACCACTGTATCCTGATGATGCTATGCACATTTCAAAATCAAGCATTTGTCTGACAAGGGCCTTGTACAACCTCACAAAAACAAATGGAGATCTACTGTAAATAGTAAGAGTGCTTAGACAGAGTTTTCATGAGACACAGTCATGTTGCATTTTGAAAAGAATTTACACTGGTTGTCAACAATGATTCCAAGATCTCTTTCTTCAGCTATGCTTTACAGCTCTAGAATGCTATTTACAGCTGGGTTGACCATAGTATACTTGAAACCTGGGTTGGGCTTACCAAAATGAACAACAGTACATTTGTCAATATTGAAGCTCATGTTTCATGTTTTGCCCAATTTTGGGCAAATGTTTAGTTTTGTAGCAAGCTCTCTAAAGTGTGTATTACTGCATATAGCAAAATTATGACAATTACATTTTGTTTCTTTGTCATTATTAGAGAAGCACATCCATTTTTTAGCTTTCAAAAAATCCCCCTTCAACAAGACTAAAAGTGCATAAAGTGGGTTTGCATACAGATAACATTACCTATAGAGCAAATTATATTAGCCCTCTGGGCAGCAGGGCAAGGTCTGTATTCTATGTTTATTCAGCAAATAAAACTAAAAAACAAACCTCAAACAAGGTTTATTAAATAAATGTAGAATACAAACTCTACCCCACTGCCTGCAGGGCTCCTAGACTAACACATCTTAGTTTTCCCTATGGAGGAAGAGGGTCAACCAGAAATGGATGTGCTCCTAGAATTAGCATTTCTAAGTACTATGGTATGAAAACCATGCTGCTCTGCAGCATAGTTTCCAGTTTAGACAGCTTGTAATGAAACTGAACATTCACCCAGTTTTGAATATAGTCAAGATCTGCTTGTAGTTACACATGATTGACATCACCAAACAATTTTAAGTTGTCAGCTTAAAGAGTTAGATGATTTGTAGTTAATTGAAAAATATCATTTTACATAGATATTGAATAGGATAGGTCCTAAGACACTACCCTGCAGGATGCCACTGGTGACTCCACATCTCTCAAAGAGGATTGATATTCCTTCATTTGTAAAAAACCTTGCTTTCTGTGTTCTATCTGTAAAAAAAATTGAGAACCAGTCCACATGGTGTGCATAAAATCCACATGAGACATGTTTTTTGTTCAAGTGTGGATATGGGATGCTGTCAAATGCTTTTGCAAGGGCAAGCAACAAGACATCCACAGTTCAGCCCTGATCAATCAGGTCTGTCATAACATTGTAAGTCTCCAGCAACTTTGTTTCTACAGACTTTCCCAGTTGAAATCCATGTTGACTGGGTAATAGTATCCCATTAAGTTTGAGATGCTTCATGACAGAATCATTTACTACTCTCTCCAGGATTTTAGTAACAGCAGAAGTTATAGTTATGGGATGGTAGTTTTCTGTGCTGTCTTTATTTCCCTTTTTGAACAAAGGGGTGACAAATGCTGTTTTCCAATCTGTTGGCACTTCCTTGGTACATAGGGAGACTTTAAATAACTAGCAGAGTGGCCTGGCAATGTCTTCATTAACTTCTTTCAGTAGACATAGATGTAACCTATCTGGCCCAACCGATTTGTTGATATTTAGCAATTTAAGTTTTTTGAGGATATTTGAGCTATTAATTTCAGTGGGCTAAATTGGATGGTGGATTTGTGTAGGTTCAACATTGGGTAGATCTATATTTCATGTGCTACTAAAAACAGACAGAAACTGGTGGTTTAATTCATCTGCAAATTTCTTTGACATCTGTTAGTTGAGCTCCTAAAGCAGTTAGTTTAGATATTGATTGCCTACCAGGACTTTTACATGACTCATATTGCCAAAATTTTTGTGGGTAATACTTACATTCTCTAGCTAGTGTGGCTTCATTGTTCTGATAAAGTTTTCTGGTTAAATCTCTCTACTTATCTCTTGATTTTTTGAACTTCTTGTGCTGGTCTGGACTCTCAGTTGCTTTGTATTTTTTCAAAGATCTCTTTTTTATTGAGTTGCTTCTTAATTTCCTTGGCTGTGTATGGAAGAGTCTTTGGCTTTCTCCTGTAAGATACAGAAGAGTTGCTGTCTTGAATTCTAAGTAAAGTTAATTTGAAATTCTCCCATTGCTCTTCTACTGATCCCTGTAAAATCTCACTCCAGTTCACCATTTTCAGTTCCCTCTTGATAGAATTGTAATCTGCAAAGGCTCTTTTAATAAATCTATTAGTCATAGTCTTTAGGTGGAGCTGTATTTGTATAGCTATGTGGTCACTGTTACCATGTGGGGGGGGGGTAAGTACTCAATATGTTCCAAAAGGTTTTGGCTATTAAGGAAAATAAGGTCTAATAAGGTAGGGTTCTGGAAGATTCTGTATCTTGTTGGTTTATTATTGAGGAATGGTTGCTGTGTTGCACCATCTTCATGGTAACCAAATCCATTTTTCTGTGATATTTGTGGGAATTTAAAGTCCCTAGCTATTAGCTGATTACCTTTATGCAATGCACTGATTGTTTGAAAATGATATGCTATGGTTTGTTGTGTAACAGTTTTATATGGAGCTGAAGGGATTGTATAAATACAAGTAACTCTTGTAATACTGGGGTCAAGTGGAAACTTCAGATAAAAGCAGACTAACTCAATATAATCATTAATAGGGGGAGCATATACCACTTCAATATCATATTTTTCTGTAAGTATTACCAATACACCCCTTCTGCAATTACTTGAACTCAAATTGGATATTACCTGGTATCCAGGAATATGGTTATGACTATCCTCCAATCAAGTATAACTATTCTTGGGATTCTTGTCTGTTAACATCACCAAATTGTATCCCTTATCTGTTACAAGGCTTTTTACTCCTCAATCTTATTGTTTAGCTGATATACATTGGCTTTTTGTATATAAAAAAAGCCAATGTATCATTACTTATTTGTATATAATCTTTTCCATCCTCATCTGCTATGCTTGTTTCTGAGACACTGTTGCCACTGTAAGAAGGGATGAAACATTATTACTATTTTAGAGAGATTCAGCACAGACAAAAATTGCTGATTCTGAACTGGATATTAATTCACTTTGAATTTCATTATTTGTATCAACAACATTTGCAGATGAACAGTCTTTACTTTCAGAAGATAAACTATGCTTACTAACTACACTATAAAAAGAGGATGGACTATCACTACAAATTACTCCATTGGCTCCAAGTTTTTTTTATGATTTTTCACCTCTTATGGCAAGATTGTTTCCACCCTTAGACATCTAGTCCTGCAGCTCTGTACCTAGAGTTCTATGCTTTTCTCTATCCTCTTTCAAGTTGTCTTTACAAAATTCAACTGCATCTTTGAGGGGCACAAGTTTCAAAAGACTGTTTGGCTATTTTAAATTCAATTAAAGGGCTATGGACTGTGGACAATACTGGACAGTTGGTGCAGTGCAGGTCTTGCTATAGTACTTGTGATTGGGTTCTTTGACCTAAGTTGGTGCATGTAAAAAACTTTGGTGTCAATTGAATAATTATGCAAGAGGAAGTGCATGATGCTGTAAAACCACTTCGTAGCCACTATACTGCTATTGGTCTCAACTCAGTAGTCAAAACTTCTTCTATTTTTTCAGTGTATTGTCAGCTTTGATTATGCAACTCTTAAGTCTGTTTGCCCTGATGTTGCCAGCTGAATAAATCCTGAGTAAAATGAGTTTGCAAGTGAATGGTTCACTTATGTGATAATTGTCAAAAAAAGCTTGAAGTTCTCATGCATTGGAATTGCCTCTGCTAATCCGAGCACAACCTCTGCTCTTTGACTAAGTTCAGTGACCTGAACCAAAACTTTCACAGTATAGACCTCAAAGTCATAGATAATTCTGTTGGCTCCTGCTCAACTGAATATGTTGATTCCCCAGGAGTGGGTTTGTCCTTGAGGCACTGCTTGAATCCTAGCCTTTCCTTATGAGGGACCATCTGCTCGTCAATACTCTGCCTTTCCTATGCAGGAATTTCCTTTAGACTTGCCTGTGGTCAGACACTGTGCTAGATTAAGTTTAAGTCTTGCTTTGACTCATCTATCTTGTAGATCAGTCAATTATGAACTTAGAAACATTACTTTTAAAGAACTTGCTAATCTAGGCATTGTCAGGTAACATTTTAAAATCTTCAGTAGACATAAACCTTTGTAAGACAGCAGGGGTCATGAATAGTTTAGTTATCATGATTAGAATAGTTGACTAGGATGATTAGAGTAGTTATCATGAATAACTTATGGCAAGGTTTCTCCAACTGGCTGACTGAGATTGAATATCCTGGGCTCTTGTTTGCATTTTACCTGAGTTAACTGTTACTTGGAATTTTATTTTGGTAATTTTCTGTGTGCACAGTGAAATTCTTGGGTTACTTAATTGTTATGATTCAAGCCAGACACTGTGCTAGATTAAATTTAAGTCTTGCGCTGACTAATCAGTCTTGAAGATTAGTCACTTATGAACTAAGAAACATCACCTGTCAAAGAACTTGCTAATCTAAATATTGTCAGGTAACATTTTTAAAATCTTCAGTAGACTTAAACCTTTGCAGGACAGCAAGGGTTATGAATAGTTCAAAACCAATGTAAGACAGCAAGGGTTATGAGTTGTTCAGGTTTTATAGCAAGGTCTCTCTGACTGGCTGACTGAGATAGGATATTTTGGGCCCCTTTTTGCAAGAGCCCAAGATTTGTCTGCAACTTTTTTGCTTGGAATTTTGTTTGTATTTTAGTCACACACTAGTAAAAAAAAATGCAGCTTTATCTTAAATGTTAGTCGTTTTTTTTTTTTTTTCAAAGTACTGTTAAGCAGTGAAGTGAATATGTCTTATTGGTAATTTTCCATATGCACAGTGAAATTCTTGGGTTACTTGATAGTTATAATTCAAGCCAGACACTGTGCTAGATTAAATTTAAGTCTTATGCTGACTAATCAGTCTTGAAGATCAGTCACTTATGAACTTAGAAACATCACCTGTTAAAGAACTTGCTAATCTAAATATTGTCAGGTTACATTTTTAAAACCTTCAGCAGACTTAAGCTTTTGCAAGACAGCAAGTGTTATAAACAGTTTAGATTTTATTGCAAAGTCTCTCTGACTAGCTGACTGAGATAGGATATCTTGGGCTCTTGTTTGCAAGAGCCAAAGATTTGTCTGCAACTTTTTTTGCTAGGGATTCTGTTTGTCTTTTAGTCTCACCCTAGTATAGAAATGCAGTTTTGTCTTAATGTTAAAGCTGTTTTTTTTTTGTTTTTTTTTTTCAAAGTACAGCTTGGTATCGTTGTGAAGATGTTTTATTGGTAATTTTCTGCATGCACAGTGAAATTCTTGGGTTACTTAATTGTTATAATTCAAGCCAGACACTGTGCTAGATTAAATTTAAGTCTTATGCTGACTAATCAGTCTTGAAGATCAGTCACTTATGAACTTAGAAACATCACCTGTTAAAGAACTTGCTAATCTAAATATTGTCAGGTTACATTTTTAAAACCTTGTGCAGACTTAAACCTTTGCAGGACAGCAAGGGTTATAAATAGTTTAGATTTTATGGCAAGGTCTCTCTGGCTGGCTGACTGAGATAGGATATCTTAGGCTCTTGTTTGCAAGAGCCAAAGATTTGTTGGCAACTTTTTTGCTTGGGATTCTGTTTGTCTTTTAGTCACACACTAGTATGGAAATGCAGTTTCATCTTAATATTAGAGCCTTTTTTCCCAAGTACAGTTTGGCATTGTTATGAAGATGTCTTATTGGTAATTTTCTACATACACAGTGAAATTCTTGGGTTACTTAATAGTTATAATTCAAGCCAGACTCTGTGCTAGATTAAATTTAAGCCTTACAGTGACTAATCAATCTTGAAGATCAGTCACTCATGAACTTAGAAACATCACCTGTTAAAGAACTTGCTAATCTAAATGTTGTCAGGTAACATTTTAAAATTTTCAGCAGACATAAACTTTTATAAGACAGCAGGGGCTATGAATAGTTTAGATATATGGTCAGGTTTCTCCAACTGGCTGATTGAGGTAGAATATCCTGGACTCTTGTTTGCATTAAATAAAAAAAAGCAAGTGTGTATAACTGAAAGTAAGGAGCAGCATTAAAACTTAAAACGAACAGAAATTATTCTGTACGTGAAAGGGGCTGTCCCCTCCTCAACAAAGCTCACCTCTTTATGCTACTTTAACCTCAGCTCTTTATGCTAAAGTTTGATTCTTTGTCACAACTCTACTTTTTTATCTAATTTAAGTCCTACAGCTATACTTTCAAATCCTCTATCCAACCCAGACTTAAAATACCCCCTCCCCCTACACTATTTAGCTTGGGATTAAAACCTCAAAGACATAGATTGATCCTTATGGGCTTGCCACTCTTGGATTTTTTGGTCATTTGAGGTTGGCTGGACTTCCTTCCATAATGACATGCTTTCATCCATTGGGCCCTTTCCTTCATTCCACATCTCTGAAAGGCCACAAAGGTCCAGTATTTTCATGACCTGGTTTGGCCAAAAATCATGTCTACTGTCCCTCACACACTCTCCAAATAAGTTTACTTAGGACGCCGAACTCTGAAATATCATCAAAGACTACAGTACCTTTCCATTAAAAACAAGAAGAACAATAGGGAAGTCTTTTCGCAATGTGTCCAAGGGCTATCCTCAGCAAAACATAAATATATAGAAGAAGAAACACTTATAACAACATATGACCAATAGAACTAAAATAAAAGAAAAATTAAACAGTACCAGCATCCTTACTTCAGCAAATATTCAAATTAGATTTCCACTGTCTTGTAAAAATAATTCTCTATTGTTTTTCTTGTAAGCCAAACTCTAGGTAGCCTTATTATTTTCTCCTACAATTTCACCATTCTGACCAATCTAGCTCTAGGCTACTTAAACTGATAAGCCCCAAACCTCCTTTCAGTACCACTGAACTAAATGAATGCTTCAAGCCTAAATTTCTCTTTAAATATCTTAGCTGAACCACTTCTAACTTAGCTGCTTTAGTAAGACCCAAAACCTCAGAACCTCAATGTAGACTAGAAACATTGTTTGTATGGAATACTCTTTTCTCAATCCTCATATTAGCTAGCTGACCTAAATTACTCCTCAGTAGCATATTTATTAGCCTATTAACCCTTAGATTACAATCTTTTTCATGTCTGGACATCCCTTTTAGCACTTTAAACTTAACACCTAAAATAAACAAATTACTCTAAAACTGTTCCTCCAAAAGTAAAATCAACCACTCATCTGCTCCCAAATATTGAAACTACTGACTTCTTAGCATTTAACACCAGGTCATACTTTTCTAAATAATTTTTCAATAAAAATCTCAGTAAATTTCTTACTGAGATAAAATCACATCATAGCCATTCTGTCTTAAAGGGAATGTTAACGTCCCTAGGCATAAACATCTATCCTCTGAACCAATCAACTCACTTGCCCTGACAGAATCTGATTCCATTTTAAAAATAATATGGCCATTTGTCAACTGGCGGACATCTCCTCTTAATCCTGGGCCCTGGATAAACATTTAACTACCGACCAAAGCTTTCTGGGATTATTCATGCTATAAGGTCTCTTATTTTCTTCATTTGCCTCTCTTTTGAACTCTTTTAACCCTACTATAATCTGAACTTAATTTCTTATGTTCAACTAGCCTGTGCGAATTCCGTTCCTGCTCTGATGGGTCTGTTGATTTAAGTAGCTTGAGAACCCTAATTACCTCTTCCCTTTTCTACCTACATTTACCATAAAAAAACCTCATCTTTTCTGACCAGATGTTTCCTATTGAGAAAAAGGCCAGTTTCTTGATTTAATGCATCTAACTGCTTTTGAAGATTATCTCTACTGTTTACTATTAGAGCTATGTCATCTGCAAATAACAGACATCATAGCCTAAACCAATCCAAAGATATATAAGGGGCTCCATTACTTTTATAAAACTATCTAAATCATTAACAAAGAAGGAGAAAAGCTTAGGAGATTGAGTACATCCTTGTTTCACTCCCACATGAGATGTAACCAGCCTAGGAAATTTTCCCATAGCCTTCTCAACACCCTCTGATGCATATCTGCTTTTAATGCTACAAAACAAGAAGGCAGGCCTATATCTAACAGACTTTCAATTATCAACTTCCTATTTACTGAGTCAAAAGCACTCTTCAGGTCTAGAAATAATATGAATAGCTGACCCTTTTACCCTCTAGTATATTTCCTTGTCACTATATAAAAAATGAAAATATGGTCTACAGTGCCATTTTGTCAATCTTAATCTCACTGGTACCAGGGTAAGTATTTACCCTTTTCCTAACCAGTTTCTTGACCTAAATTTCAGAACCTTACAAAATAATTTACTTGCCACATTCCCCATAAAGATAGACCTAAAGTTTTCATTTAACTTCTTATCACCATTCTTGAAAAGAGACAATGCTACCAAAATGTCCTATGAGTAAGGTTAACAAGCTTTCTCCTCCATAAATGAGGAAATTGAGGCGATCATGAATATTAAATTCATCCTTCCTAATCTCAGGGCCTCTGTAGATATACCATCTGTTCCTGGACACAAATTACCCTTCTTCTTTTTCAACTGATCCCAAATTTCTTACTGAGATAAAATCACATCATAGCCATTCTGTCTTAAAGGGAATGTTAACGTCCCTAGACATAAACATCTATCCTCTGAACCAATCAACTCACTTGCCCTGACAGAATCTGATTCCATTTTAAAAATAATATGGCCATTTGTCAACTGGCGGACATCTCCTCTTAATCCTGGGCCCTGGATAAACATTTAGCTACCGACCAAAGCTTTCTGGGATTATTCATGCTATAAGGTCTCTTATTTTCTTCATTTACCTCTCTTTTGAACTCTTTTAACCCTACTATAATCTGAACTTAATTTCTTATGTTCAACTAGCCTGTGCGAATTCCGTTCCTGCTCTGATGGGTCTGTTGATTTAAGTAGCTTGAGAACCCTAATTACCTCTTCCCTTTTCTACCTACATTTACCATAAAAAAAACCTCATCTTTTCTGACCAGATGTTTCCTATTGAGAAAAAGGCCTAATGCTCTCATAAATTCTACCTATAATTACCGTCTATTTATTTTCCAAGACTTGTCCTTACCTTTCCTAATAGGAAAGACATACTCACATTCATTCTCCAAACAAGCATTCTGACATGGTTTGTTCACAAGGGGTTCACCAACCTGCAACTCATTCTCTTCACCAGTATACATGGAATCTCCTAAAAAAACGAAATTGCAGCAAGGGTATATTCTTTTATACATCTGTGTTTCTTTTATAGTCAATTTCTATGTCTTTTCACGGTTGTAAGAACTATTATTCGGAGACAAATATACAACACATAATAAGGAGAACATTCTAACTAACAATAACTACCATGATAAATTTTCGGACTCACTTTCTAGCCTACGACATAAATTTAATACGCCTTTCCTTACAGGCGTCGAAACTCCTCCATATTATCTACCGTTTGCCAAAACTTTTCTCCTACACTCAAAAAATTAAAGTCATATTCATATGACCAAATTTTGGTCATTCATATGACCAAAAATAATGAAAAGACTTCCACATGTCAGCAAGGCAAACAACATCCATTTTTCGCAACCTCCTGATATAATCGACTCTATTAGACTTTCTTACTTTTCCCTACTATAACTTTGCAAATTCCAAAGTCATAAAAAGGTAAGTGCGAATCACTACGACCCTCTATTACCTATTCTGGCAATTTTGTCTGGTTCACTGGCATCACTATACCCCCCCCCCCAGTAGGCTGCTCCTGGGAAATATTTACTGGAGTCTCTGCCCCTGCTTTTGAAGTTGAATTCAAACCACTTAATTATTCAGCTCGTGTAATTTCGCCACAGCTCATGGTAGTGCTGTTGTTGTGCACACTGCGAATTCCTATTTTGTGAGCATCTTCTGGGCTAACTATCGTTTCTGGTCTTTTCTTTGATTTTCTTCAGGTAACCATTTTGGGGTTTGATCAAGACAAGCCCCGTTTATGCTGGTGCTAGGTCCAAAGTTTATACTTTGAGAATTTTGAACTCCTTTTGCTTGGGAGTTAACTTGATGGGTCTGTGAACTAGGCACAGTACTAGGTTTAGCAGCCCTTAATTTTATCCCCTCGGTAACCAGGTCATAATAAAATGTTTGCCCTTCAATCAAGAGGCTTCTCTCTTAATTTGGCTTCTTTTCCACAGGACAAAGCCTCATGCAGCTTTGGTTTGAGTTCTTGACGTGACTTATGCTCTAAATATGTATAGCCTGGGGCTACAGAAATATGGAAATTTTCGATGAGTCGACCATTACGCGAGATTATATTACGAAGTTCCTTATTATTAAATTTCCTCAATATAGGGCGCGCTGTAACTGGTTTATTTGTCCAAAGGTGAAAAACGTCTTTAAAATCATGGCGGGTCAGAATAAGTTTTTGTAAATAGCGATTTATTGTCGCCATATAGGAAGTCTCTTCAACGAGACTTCTTGGGGTACGTTAGTTAATTTTAAGCTATAAATGGTCAAGTTTTGCTACTTAATCTCTTTTTCGAGTTGTTCAGACCTTTTCTTTTCTTTCTGTAATTGGTTTTGAAGTTGGTCCATTTCAGATCTTACTGCTTGGTAGTGGCTCTTCGTTACAGCTTTGAGGGCCGCTAATTCAGATTCTATTGCAGAAATACTAGTGGCGACTTCGTAGATCTGGTTTAACTTTGCATCAATTTAAGATAGTTTATCAAGAATCGCAGCAATCCCAGTTGATTTGGCCATTTCCAATTTATCCTTAGGCTCTTCTCAAAAATATTATAATGAGAATAAATAACATGAAGCAAAGAGTTACTGGCAAGCGGGGCAAACCTCCCACTTTCCAAAAGTGCCTTGAAAAGTTGTCTTCGTCTACTTTGAATTGTTGCCTCAATTTATAATGAACTTTGTCCAATCTAATTGCACCGTGATATATGACACTTCAAACACAGCGTATTATGCTATGTTTGAACCAGAATGAAGTTGGGCCACGCCCCTCTATCAACACCCCACCTTTCCTCTGGTATTTTAGTAGAAAGATATGGATGATGTATCCTGTTTGAAGCAGAATTATAGAGTGATTTTAATATCAGTATAATTAGAGAGAAAACGTGAAACCAAAGATACTTTAGCACTCACTCTTCCTCTCCCTACCAATTGTTTGCAAATCTGTTGGCTTTTTGCACCATGCAAGCAGAACCCCAAAGGATTGCTGACTTATGTTAGTGGGGGCCTAAGTTAGGCCCATTTTCCAATCAATTCCCCCTCCCCTCTACTGATCTCACCATCAACGTTGTTGCAGAAAGGTGGGATAGTTGCACATCATGTTTGAACAAGAACCATTCAGGGATTTCAGTGTGTTTGACTAGAGGACCAAAGCATGTCTGCTGCTTTTTATAATCTTTCCTATCCCTCCTACTCCCATTCTTTTAGTAAGAAGGTAGGCACCTTACCCTTTGCTTAGGTAAAAAACGCACCTAAACTTTCTGTTCATATGATCAAAGAAAAAAGTGGGTAGACAGTCCTTCTAACAACCATGCACCTCTCCTTACCAATTTTATAATAGAAAAATATACATTTTGTACCTTTTTTGATCCAGATTGTGTGTTGGTGGACGCACAAAATCGGCCCTTGAATCTATCAAGACCGCTTTCCATTTTCCCCTTTCCAAGACCCACTTTGAATATTTCCTGACCTCTTTTTTTTGTCAATTAGGTTGAAAATTGTACAGAGAGTAATTTTGGGCCAATGGGAAAGAATAGATAGATTTTCAGAGGCATTCAACACTTCAGAGTCCAATTTACTGTTGCACTAGTATGCATCTCATACAAAAACGAGGCATTGTAGGGCAGGGAAATTTTTCATCATGCATGTTATTTCACAACAAATGGTAATGCAATGTAGTGATGCTGTTTTCTAATCGTAAGTAAAGTGTTCCTTTGGCAATCACTTACTGACTGGCATAGGATCTTATTGTATTTACCATCAATTAAATAAAAGAAAGTTTTTTTTCAACTGAAAATAAGGAACAACATTCAAACTTAAAATGAACAGAAATTATTACGTATATGAGGGGGGTTGCTCCTCCTCAACATCTTGCTCTTTACGCTAAAAGCTTTTTAGCACTTTAAAACCTTCTTATTGGTCTAATTAAAATTTCATAGCGTTTCAGGAGTCATTCTTAAAGAATTGGGACGGAATTCAAACTTTAGCGTAAAGAGCGAGGTGTTGAGGAGGATCACCCCCCCCCCTTCTCATATAAGTAATGATTTCTGTTTGTTTTAAGTTTCAATGTTGATCCTTACTGTCAGTTGAAAAACTTGTTTTTTTATTTAGTTTCTGATCATTTTTATGGCACTTGCTATTAACCAAGTGACAGGCAGGCGTATCAGGAACCGGAGGAGATTAAATTAGCAATAGTCATATATATATATATATATATATATATATATATATATATATATATATATATATATATATATATATATATATATATATATATATATATATATATATATATATATATATATATATATATATATATATATATATATATATATATAGGTTATATATATATATATATATATATATATATATATATATATATATATATATATATACATATATATATCATATATATAATCTATAATATTATATATATATATATATATATATATATATATATATATATATATATATATATATATATATATATATATATATATATATATATATATATATATATATATATATATATATATATATATATATTGACCATTTGGGGGGGGGGCCGTTAATTCGGGAAAAAATAGAAAAAAATGAAGTATTTTTAACTTAAGAACGGTTGATCAGATCTTAATGAAATTTGATGTTTTGAAGGATATCGTGTCTCAGACCTTTTATTTTGAATCCCGACCGGATTTGCTGACATTGGGGAGGAGTTGGGGGCAGGGACGTAAAATCTTGGAAAACGCTTAGAGTGGAAGGATCTGGATGAAACTTGGTGTGAAAAATAAGCACACGTCCAAGATACGTGATTGGCATAACCGGAACGGATCCGCCCTTTTTGGGGTAGAGGGGGGGGTAGTTTTGAAAAATTAGAAAAAATGAGCTAGTTTTAACTTACGGACGGGTGATCGGATCTCAATGAAATTTGATATCTAGAAAGATGTCGTGTCTCAAAGCTCTTATTTTAAATCCTGACCGGATCTGGTGACATTGGGGGATTTTGGGGGGACCTAAAATCTTGGAAAACGCTTAGAGTGGAGGAATTGGGACGAAGCTTAGTGCGAAGAATAAGCAAATGTTGTAAATATGTGATTGACGTAACCGTACTGGATTCGCTCTCTTTGGGGGAGTTTGGGGGTGGGGTTCAGTGATTTGGCGAGTGTGGTACTTCTGGGCTAGGATGATGAAAATTGGTTGGCGCGTCAGGGAGCTGCACAAATTGACTTGATAAAGTCATTTTCCCTGATTCGACCATTTGGGGGGCTAAAGGGAGAGAAAAAAAATTAGAAAAAATGAGGTATTTATAACTTAAGAGTGGGTATTCGGATCTTAATGAATTTTGATATTTAGAAGGACATCGTGACTCAGAGCTCTTATTTTAAATCCCAACCGGCATTAAGCCTCTGATTTTCCTTTTAAATCAATCTATCGATTCTTCGAATTTTGTTAGAGTTCGTACCTTATGAGCTCTTGGCTCTTCTGGCCTCGTCACAACTGCCATATGAGCTCTTAGTTCTTGTTACTTTGAAGTAGGCTCGATTATTTTCAGACTCTTTGAAAATTAGAACCAGAGCAGGAGTTTAGGCTACTTTTTATAAGGATGTTGGTTTCTAATTGCGTCTCTAAGTGCGATTGAAAACTTTCGAGCATGTATTGGGTCTGTAGACTTTGCCATGGTTGCAGCAAGACTGTCCACTTGTTCATTATAGTGGATGCCTACATGGCTAGAACTATGCTGGAAAGACACTGCTATGTCAATCTTAGATGAAGAATCGAGTAGCTCTCCTGTCTCCTGCGAATCAGTGTATTTAGTGTTCCATGGTAGAGTTTTTATTAGTTTGAGGGCTGTCTAAGAATCGGAGAAAATTGCTACTTTATGTAAATGGGAAGATATATTTTTGACCCCCTTCAGCAATTCCACTATTGCTGCCAGTTCAGCTGTCAAAACGGAAAAGTCTAGTGAAAGAGGCGTTTGAATGGTCAGGGAAGTTTGTGGGATTATTGCTGCTTCGGCGAGGTAGACCCTACTAGAGATTCATTAGAATAAACATTTAGATGATTTTTGAAATCTTTAGCTTATTACTTAAAAATTCAACCTTAATTAATTGGCGCGGAATGTGCTGTTTTTTTCCTGTATAAGCTCGAGGCTTACATTTGGTGTGCGATACTTCCATGGAGGAAGGAACCTAAAAGATTTTGTGTCTCTCAGACGAATCTGACTTTGTGTATATTATGTATTTGGACTCGCAGTTATTTGTGCATTGTGATTTTCTTGTATCCATTTACTGTAAGTTTTGTGCTAGCCAGATAACATGCTGGAGAAAATTCAAGCTGCTCGTGTACCTTATTTCTCTTTTAACAAGATCTTCTGTTGCTTGAAGACTATGCCAATAGACAATTTCTTTTTGTTGCTTGACGGGTAGGCCAATCTAAGGCCTTAGTTTTATGTATAAATATATGAAACCATTTGGATTTGTAAGAATGTGCTGTAAATTTGTCTTGTCGTAATATTTTATTGAAAATTTGTTTTCTTTTTTTTTGTGCAAGTTATTTTTCAGGATATCAAAAAAATGTATAAGTTGGGTATTGATCTTCCATAATGCCTCCCACGTGCTCAGTCATGTATGATTTGTGGCATGGGTAGGAATTTATGTATTAAAAATGAACAGCCCTCTAACATGACGCCTTAGTGATCGTGTTAGCATGACTGGTTACGTAAATTCATATTCTATTCCATTTTTTTTGGGAGGGGATGACTGGTTATCTTGTAGTTCATTTCTATCTTGTTTCTTGCATGTCGCTACTGGTGAGACTACAAGTAGTTCTTCATTAAGTGTTGTGATAGTTTTCTAGAATTCTTAAATTTTTGAATTTCTTTCTGAAGAAACGTGTCCCTTCAACTTTTAAGTGTAAACCAGACGTAAAAGAAAAAGAAATTCATGCTCAAGATGGTTGGGAAACTTCTGCTGAAAAAGTTCTTATGACTGAAAATAATACAAATTAATTTTGTAGACCCACATTATGGCAGCCAGAACAGTGGCAAGCACTTTAAGAACTTCATTGGGACCCAAAGGTCTTGACAAAATCATGGTATCTCCAGATGGTGATATAACAATTACCAATGATGGTGCAACAATTATGAAAATGATGGATGTTGAACACCAAATCGCAAAGCTGATGGTACAACTATCACAGTCTCAAGATGACGAAATAGGGGATGGCACTACTGGAGTTGTTGGTTGGTTCTTTTTCAGTAAAATTTTATAGGGTGAAATGACTGCATTCCTTTCTATTGTGCATATGTTTGGTTCAATATCATCTATGATTGTTAGTGTTAATTTTCTTTAAAATTGGAACTTGAATCTTAGTCTTCTTAATCTGTAGATGTTGTTTGTTCTCCTTTCAATTTTCATAATTATCATAGCACATATTATCAGAGACAGTGCAAATGCATTGACTTAGTAAAGAGTGATGTTGATATTTTTCTCCTTATATTCTTTTTTTTTTCTCAGCCACTTTCTATAGACCAAATAGTCTTAGAAACCACGGGAAAGGGAGCTCATTTCGTATTGAAGCTTTTAATGCCCTTTGATCGAAAGGAATCAAAGCTCATAATTCTCTTTTCTCTGCCTTTCTTTCTTCCTAGACACCTCCTTATCCCCAAACTGTGTCAGACCCGTATTTTGAAACAGTGATTTTTCTCAGAATGGTTGGGAGGAGGTTGTGATCAGGCAGCCAAAAGCCAGTGACCCGAAATATGTAATTTGCTCATTCTTTACAGATGCACTTCAGAGCTGACATACTAGGATTGACCTAGTAAAGAGTGATGCGACTTCCGTGTATCCCCCTCCCCCGTCTCGCTACTTTGTATAGAAGGGATGGTTGTAGGAACTTAGCAGGGGGCTCAGTTGATTTCGGACCTCTAGTCCCCTTTTAAAGGGCAAAAGTGGTCCAAGGGTTATATTCAGGTCGTAATAGTTGACAAAACCAGTCACGATATTCCCGGGGATGACATTTTGTATTCAGGATTTTCTATTGTTCACAGATATGTCTTCATGGCATAAAAAATTGACGTTTTTATCTCCGCTCTTCATGCTAAATTCATGCTAAATTCGACCTTTTCCCTGATGCATCAAGAATGAATGCTCTAATGCAAGTATAAAATGATTTATTTTTTTTTTCATACAATTCCCTGAAAATTAAAAGCTTTATTTATTCGTTTTTTTTTTTTTTGTCAATAGTGACATTTTTAGTTCAAATTCTTGAAAGGTCATTAAATAAAACACAGGCAGTTGCCACCTGGCGGTATGTGTTGCAGTATAAATTACCTTTAGTAAAGCGCTCGTTAAATTTGGCCATAAAAAGATGAGGTTTTAGAGGATTAACCTCTTTATACAAGATGACCCATGTTTGTTTAAACCTTTAATTTCGCCCTGTTCATTCATTTGTATGAAAAAGATCTTGTCTTTTCTTTTCAAATATTTCAGAAGACAAGCCCCTTTTAACCTATCTAACTACAGATTGCTTGTTTGCAACAAAATTTACCTTACAATTTAAAGAGAAGAAGTAGATATCTCATTTTGTGGGCTGTGGTACAAATTTTAAAAACAAGTTTGAAGCATTATTCTTAATGTACATGGAGATCCTTATAGTTTGTAAACATTTAATCAAACCTGCTGAGAAATAGTACGCGTTTGGAGTATCAAAGCCTTAAGTAACTATGCAAGAATGCTGGTTGACCCTTTATATCTTAGGATTTTTTTTTTTTTATTGTTTACTTTTAGTTTTGGCTGGTGCTTTGCTTGAAAATGCGGAGGATCTCATTGACAAAGGTATTCATCCAATCAGGATTGCTGATGGCTACGAAATGGCAGCTAGGGTCGCAACTAAACATTTGGATACAGTTGCTGATATTTTCTCAGTTGATCCTAATAATTTAGAGCCACTCATTCAATCAGCCATGACTACTTTGGGCTCAAAAATGTAAGTTCATTCTGCTTCCTAATTCTTACTTTTGATTGTTTACAGTCGGCTATATTCAAACACCGGCTTGAGGCTCAATTTACTTGAGCTCTTCCTCAGCCGACCAGGTTTTCAAGTGCATTGAGAAAGCCCTATCAGAAGCAAAACCCAGTCGGACACACGAATTTGCTATCTTTGGTCTCATAATAACAACCGATAGGCCAAATTAAAAATACATTTGCAGAGCACAATTAGAATTTAAATTCAAATGAAAAAGAGTAAAAATTTGAAAATATAAAGTAGTTTTTTTCCGTCATTGCATGCGTATTAGTGAAAGGAGTAGTTTTTTCTGTCACTGCATTGTATCCGTCATGTGCGTATTAGTGAAAAGAGGGAAGCTCAATTAAGGATGGCCTAAGCAGGGCCGTCACGTATAGGGGGACACCCCCCAATGTTTTTGGTCACTCGGTGAATAGAGGAAGTCAGTAAAATTGTGTCGCTTTGCGCCGTGATTTTTCCGACGCCGCTAACATTCTTTGTTTGGCTCGATGATGACCACGAAAATACTGACATGTCATCTACAGAAATTCGAACCTTGTTGGCAAATGCAGCAGTTTTATCGACTCCTGCCGGGATTTCACATATGGTGCCACAATTTTCCATTTGGCTCAATGGATGTATAGTAGCTTAATCTAGTTCAGAAGGAAGGGCCGAGGTCATTGGGGCTCTTCCTTATTGTTAAAATGTTTGTCAGTCAGAAATGTAAGCAGCTCAGTCTGGTCAATAGACATGGGTCCAGTTCATTTTTAAAAAGATGTTCTAGATTTGTCTCCTATCCTATTTTCTTATCTAGAAAAGGCTGAAAGTTCTCTGACACGATATTTTTCAGGGAAAAATCATGGATTTTAAGGAAATTTATGATGCAAGTATAAAAAAATACTGTAATCTGTGTAAAACAAGATGAAACAAAAACTGATGTCGGATATACTTGGAAATGCAAAATTATTGGTAGACAGGAACATGGAATCCATGAATTATAAAACGATCGTATTTTGAATTAGCATAAATAGTAGTTTTTTATGTATATACTTTCTAAATACTTATTTTTATGTTCTTTACTTACTGTTGGTTAACATTAGTAGTATATTTGGCTTTCCCTGGATCACAAGTACTAGAGCAAAACTATCGATTAAGTACACCTTTTTAGATGCTTCGCCATTGCAATTTACTGTCTTGTTAGAGTAATAGCAACGTTTCCGAATTTAAAAATGAAATCTGAATTTCTTAGTTTAAAAAACCTATAAATTTACTTGCTCAAGCACCCCCTCTCCTCTCTGGATAGGTTGGATCTGTGTGCACCTAGACTTATCAGTTGCCTCCAAGCGTCTAAGATAAATAGGTTTTTTTTAATCTAAAGACATATTATTTGTTGTTTAAAACTATAGATTTTTCTGAATTTTTTTGTTCTCTGTAGTAGTCAGCATTGCCAGTTTCTAAAAGACGCTTCATTTGGCTAAGCTAAACTGTCTTAATGGAATTTATAAAAGTCAATATACTTTTCTGAGTCGCTGCTAAAGTAAGAAGTAGCTAGAAGGAAGTCGCCCTGGCTAGAGAGAACGCTGAAAAGGCCAGGTGAAATCTTGGCCCAACAAGTTTAAAGCCGACCCAGATTTCGTTTGCGGCTTTCGCTGCCGAAGCTGGGGGTGGAATCTTTCTTGGCTGAAAATCAACATCCCTGTTACCTAAAACTGTACTCTACGTAGCTCTGCTGTCTGTCGTGTTCTTGGACCATAGAGAGCTGGCTGCCAGCTTTTGTATTTGAGAGTGTCTTCGTGTCTTGAACCAAGTACTATCACGTAAGCACAAATGTATGAACGCGTATTCCTTTTGGACTTACTCTGTATTTTATTCTTTATTCCCTCCTTCTTTCTTCTAGCATCAACAAGTGTCACAGACAGATGGCAGAAATTGCAGTCAATGCTGTTATGGCAGTTGCAGATAGGGAGGCCAAAGATGTCAACTTTGAACTGATTAAGGTAGAAGGAAAAGTTGGTGGAGAATTGGAAGATACTATCCTTGTCAAAGGTGTTGTTATTGACAAGGATTTCTCTCATCCACAAATGCCCAAGGTAATAGCTTTGATTCAACTACAAATTTAAGCATATTGTAATGTAATAATATCCAAGGTTTGTAACTTTCGGCTTTTACCAGTATCTTCTGGAACTCATTACACCAAGGTGGTAAAACTTACTAACTAATTGTAATTGCGTCTTGCGAGATGGAATGTAAATGTTAGTAATTGGACTGAATAAACTTTATAATATTTTACTTCAGCTTGTTAATTACATGCTTTCTTGAGGGTCCTTCCTATCTTTCCCCTCTTTTTATGGCACTTGGTATAAACCAAGTGACATATAGCAATCGCAAATTCTGTCGGTCTGTCGGTCCCGGTTTTGCTACTTTAGGCACTTCCAGGTAAGCTAGGACGATGAAATTTGGCAGGCATATCAGGGACCGGACCAGATTTCGATCTCTTTGGGGTAGTTGGGGGGGGGTTAGTTGGGGTAGTTCTGAAAAATTAGAAAAAATGAGGTATTTTTAACTTACGAACGAGTAATCGGATCTCAATGAAATTTTATATTTAGAAGGATATCGTGTCTCAGAGCTCTTATTTTAAATTCCGAACAGATTTGGTGATATTGGGAGGGGGAAACCTAAAACCTGGAAAACAGTTAGAGTGGTTGGGGACAGGTCGGAACAGATTGGGATGAAACTAAGTGGGAAAAATAAGCAGAAGTCCTAGATACATGATTGACATAACCGGAATGGATCCGCTCTCTTTGGGGTAGTTGGGGGGGGGGGGGTTAATTCTGAAAAATTAGAAAAAATGAGGTATTTTAACTTACGAATGGGTTATCGGATCTCTTTGAAATTTGATATTTAGAAGGATATCGTGTCTCAGAGCTCTTATTTTAAATCTCGACCAGATCTGGTGACATAGGGGGGGGGGGTTGGGAGGGGGAAACCTAAAACGTGGAAAACACTTAGAGTGGAGGGATCGGGATGAAACTTTATGGGAAAAATAAGCACAAGTCCTAGATTCATGATTGACATAATCGGAACGGATTTGCTCTCTTTGGGGTAGTTGGAGGGGGGGTTAGTTGGGGTAGTTCTGAAAAATTAGAAAAAATGAGATATTTTTAACTTACGAACGGGTGATCGGATCTCAATGAATTTGATAATTAGAAGGATATCTTGTCTCAAAGCTCTTTTTTTAAGTCCCAACTGGATCTGGTGACATTGGGGGGAGTTTGGGGGGGAAACCTAAATCATGGAAAACGCTTAGATTGGAGAGATCGGGATGAAACTTGGTGAGAAAAATAACCAGAAGTCTCAGATACGTGATTTACATAATTGGAACGGACCTACTCTATTGGGGGGGGGGGAGTTAATTCTGAACAAATTAGAAAAAATGAAGTATTTTGAACTTAGAAGGAGTGATCGGATCTTCATGAAACTTCATATTTAGAAGGACCTCGCGACTCAAATCTCTTATTTTAAATCTCAACCGGATCCAGCGTAATGGGGGGGGGCAGTTTAGGGGAACCGGAAATCTTAGAAAATACTTAAAGCGGTGAGATCAGGATGAAACTGGATGGGAAGAATAAGAAACTGTCTAAAACACATGACTGACATAATCGGACCGAATCTGCTCTCTTTGGTGGAGTTGAAAATTGAGGTATTTTTAACTTACGAAAGGGTGACCAGATCTTAATGAAATTTGATATTTAGAAGGGTCTTGCGCTTTAAAGCTCTAATTTTGAATTCCGACCAGATTCTGTGACATTGGGGGGAGTTGGAGGGGGAAAGCGGAATTCTTGGAAAACGTGAAAATTGGGGAATTTTTATTTTACGAATAGTTGATCGGATCTTAATGAAATTTGATATTTAGAAGGAATTCATGTCTCAGAGCTCTTATTTCAAATCCCGACCAGATATTTTGACATTGGGGGAAGTTGGAGGGGGAAATATTGGAAAACACTTTGAGTGAAGGAATCGGGATGAAGCTTGGTGGATAGAATAAGCAAATGTCCTTGATACGTGATTGACGGAACCGTACTGGATTCGCTCTCTTTGGGGGAGTTGGGAGGAGGGATTCAGTGATTTGGCGAGTTTGGTGCTTTTGGATGTGCTAGGACGATGAAAATTGGTAGGCGTGTCAGTGAGCTGCACAAATTGACTTGATAAAGTCGTTTTACCAGATTCGACCATCTGGGGGGCTAAAAGGAGTGGAAAAATTAGAAAAAAATTGGTATTTATAACATACGGGTGGGTGATCGGATCTTAGAGAATTTTGATATTTAGAAGGACATCGTGACTCAGAGCTCTTGTTTTAAATCCTGACCGGCATTAAGCCTCTTATTTTCCTTTTAAATCAATCTATTGATTCATAGAATTTTGCTAGAGCTCATACCATATGATCTCTTGGCTCTTAGCTCTTCTTGCCTAGTCACAAGTGTCATATGAGCTCTTAGCTCTTGTTGTAGGTATATTTACAGTCGAAAGAAATATGCTATTTTAGCTCTCTTTTACTTTTTTTTATCATCAAATCAAATGTTCGATTGTTTGAATTTACATGGTATATTTACTGTCGAAAGAAATAGGCTATTGTAGCTCTCTTTTACTTTTTTTTTTATCATCAAATCAAATGTTTGATTGTTTGAATTTACATAGATTCTTTTTGTTTAGTACTCCAGTTTTTACTTATTATTGTGACATGTTGCATTTTTTTTTCTTGGGGCAGGGTTAGCAAAAACTGTGCGATCGAAATATTATTTACTGCCGAAAAAAAAAGCTAATTTGTACCTTTCTTTTATTATTTTTTTTTTGTCTTTGAATCAATTCTTTGATGAATTTACATAAGTGCTTTTAATTTAGCTCCCAATTTTCTATTTATTATTTTGACTTGTTGCATTTTTTTTATTGGGACAGGGTTGGCAAAAACTGTTTGCAATCGAAATGGTATGTCAACAAAAATGCTAATTTTTAGCTCTCTTTTATTTTTTTTTTGTCTTCAAATCAAATCTTTGATGATTTGGATTTGCATAGATGCTTTTAATCTAGCACTCTAGTTTCTACGTCCTATTTTGACACGTTGTATGTTTTTTCTCGGGGCTGGGCTGACAAAAACTGGCTCAGGAGATATTAGTGCTACGGAGTAGAGTTAAAGAATTCAAACGCTCTCATATGCGCAAATTTCTGCTCTAGGTCTTTTTCCGAAATATTATTTATACAAAGCTTTTATTTTTGATGTTTTTTTTATTATGTTTGTGAAGTACTTTACATTCATGTGTATATAACGTAAAATGCCACTTGAAATTTAGAAAGCAGAACAGTGTCGTAGCATATACCATAAAAAAAAGAAGAAAAACGTCCAAGTAAAAGAAGTGAAAATGCAACTCTGTAATATCTAACCTACAAAAAAAAGTCGTTTTAAGGGGGAAGAACCCTAGGAACTTGGGGCCCAAGAAAAAACCCAATGGGACAATTAGCTATTGAATTTAAAGCTTTGTAACTCCTATAAACCGTCTTCAAAAGGCTGATAGGTAAACCTAATGAGGTTTTTTCGTTTTTGATGTAATAATTCTATTCAGAAATTTTACTTATCATAAAAACAAGATGTATTTATTTTTGGCATTAACTTGATATTAATAATAGAATAAGTATTACGAGACATATATTGCGTATGTGACGAAACTATGCATATCTGAAATAATTATCCTTAACTTCTGTCAATCTTTTCACTTAAAAAGATGAGAAAATCCATAATATCAGAGGAGCCCAAAAATAATTGCAGAGCCATAATGTCCTAGGGCTAAATCGGTTTCGACAAGGAGAGTTCCTGTCGTGCGCAATATGAATATCCTTAATATAATTTCTAACAATTGAAAAACAAGTCTTGGTATGGGACCTACAAAACGAGATGCTCAACCATCGGAATTCCTTTCTTATCTGAAGAATTGTGGAATAAAGCAGAAGAGTGAAGTAACTTACTTTACACGTAAGTTACCGTAGTTACTGTAGGTCCCGTAGTTACCGTACGGTAGGTTTAGTGTACCGTAGACGACAACAGTCCATATCAGAAGCCAGTACTTTCTTTTATGAATTACCAAATACAGCAGATATCGCACATTGTAATGGAAATAAAATACCTGAAACTAAACAATCAATACGTACATAACAGAAAAATAGGATTCTAGGGAAATAAGCCTCGTTAATATATTTAAATCATAGGATTTTAGGGTTAGTTAATTTAGTACCTAGCCACAGGATTACACCTAAATAAATGAGACTGATGGTGCTAATGTTTGAATTACTTATTTTAGCTGTATTTTAGTGTTCAATAATCTATTTCATAATCTGTGTAGAATTTCTAAACATGTGGCTTGTTTTTCTCTTTTCTTTTATAAAAGGATTTATTGTTGTTATTTGTAGGAGCTAAAAGATGTGAAGATTGCCATTTTGACTTGCCCCTTTGAGCCTCCTAAGCCAAAGACTAAGCATAAGTTGGATGTAACATCTGTTGAAGATTATAAGAAACTTAGGAAATATGAACAAGAGAAATTTGAAGAGATGGTTAATATGGTAAGTTTGGAATCTAATGGAACTAGGGAGTAACGGAGCAAATGCTCTTAAGAGAATAGGATTAAGGTATAGCAAAATAGGGTGTTCTCCTTTGAATTTATAAGTTTAGTGTCAATTGGACTGCTACATAGAGAAGTGGGGTTACCGACGAAATGAAGATTGTATGGAAAAGTGGTTACTTTTTCTTATGTGACGATCGTACAAATACTGTGGATTTAGCCATAGCAATCTAACCATTTTAGTTCATAGTAAAAACAATGAGCACAAAACAGTAAATGATTTTTGACATTAAAGCGCAAATGGGAAAAATAGAGACAATGCTACAGAAGGCTTTATGGATATAGTATACAGTCAAGATAAGCTACTTTGTCGTGCAAAAGTTCAAATAAACAATTCTGGCAGGGACAAAGAAGGATTTTTGCAGAAAGCTTGAGCTTAAGGCTCTCTGATGCTCGGGCTTCTGGTATTCAAAACCTCTCCCTCATATTCCTTGCCCCCCCCCCCAAGTCACTGCAAATACACGAAGAAAAGTCCTGTACTTTGCCGTGTAGCGTGTTCCCGTGACAGGTATGGAAAATCTTTTATATCCTCATTTGCTGAGTTGCATAAGACATGCAGATAGTGACGAATATCATATTGTCTCTCTTTTATTCTAACGTTTTTTTTTATATTTTTTATTTTAATTTCTCCTTAGTTTTATGGCGAATAAACTTATGTAGTTTAATTATTTTACCTGAATGTTAAATGTACGTTATAATGGTTGTTTAATTCCATTCTAGTTTTGTGTCTACTTAACTTTTAAGTCTAGGTACTCTTCTATTTTCTTTTATATTTATCTTTAACAGCTGTTTTTCTTTGTCTGACTTCTAAGTTTACGAAGTTTTTTACTTAATGTTGTAGTTTCTTATTCTGTGTCTAATCAGATCGGATTTATGTGACTGACGTTTTTCACTCTGTATATTTTTTACATCCTTTTTTTGTAGTGCTTGCCCAGTTGTTCTATGATGACTTAAAACTTTGTTGTTTTTAATTGACGAAACACGCAAATTTGGTATGTTCTACTTGCTATAGTTCTTTTGAAATAAAAATTTACCTTAAAAAAAGAAGAATTTTTCAACTGAAAGCAATGAGCAACATTAAAACTTAAGATGAAAAGAAATTTTTCCGTATATTAGGAGATTTGCCCCCTCATCAATTCCTTGCTCTTTACGCTAAAGTTTCTTAGTACTTTTAAAAGAGCTTCTTAATCTGATCAAACGGCCCTTGAGTTTCAGGATTTTGTTCTTAAAAAAATCGAGACAAAAGTCAAACTTCTGAACCTGATGGCATGATTCTCTTTAAGATTACTTGAAGTTTTGGGAGTGTTTCCTTCCTTTTTCAGAACTGAGCAACTTTTCTCAGGCTCGCAACTTTTCATGGATAATATTAAATTAATGAACTTCTTGAGTTAAAATCAGGGGTAGGTATCAAGCCATGGCTAATTTTAGAAAAGCCAAGAAAGATAGTCCGAGTGAGTATCCGTCCATGCGTCATTCATAGGGCATAACTAAGGTAGATAGTCATAGAATTAAGGGATGAAAGACTTTGAATCAGCATAAAAATTCGATTTTTTTTGTGTCTTGTTTTCAAAATCCTGCTTTTTAGAGTTGTGGTTACTATTGAGCCGCGTCGCTCCTTGCTCATAGTTCGTTACCACGAACGGTTTGGAATAAGATAATTATTAAGACCTTTTAATAAATGTGACCATGGGAGTATTTAACTTGCCAAAATTTATTTCTTTTTTGTTTGCTCATAAAGCTATTAGATGAAAATGTTGTTTTTATGTTAGTCGCTTTATAGTGGCATTATCAAATTATCTTGTGGGCCACAGTGAGAGTACTAGTGGACCGCAGGTGGTTTATTGGACTTCCTCACGTACATCAGTGTAAACCACTGTTTCAAATTTTTGTCATTGTCCGCCGTCTTTTCATACAACCACGCTGAGAGTTGAAAGTGTAGCAGCATATGTACTGTTGTGTCTAAGATCTGTTGATTCTTTCTAAGCATCCCCATGGCCTTTTGGTGTATCAAGTACCAGGAACTAATAAGAGGTTCTGCTGTCCACTCTGGTAGCCTGTTATCTAAATTCTCTTCACTTTTTCTGGTTTTTTCAACGGGTCATTTTGGAAAAATGAGAGGCAAGACTTTGGAGTAAGACGTGTTTTATTTTGGGTATATGGAAATAATGGTGGCACAGAATAGTAATATCTTGATCTAGGATTGAGCTATGCCTTGAATTTCTGAAGGGGTGTAATTGAAATTTTTAATTTAAAACGATTGATGTTTGCTTAAAGTTTATCTCTCTTATTATTTAGAGACCCTATGAACTCTTCCCACTTTGACCTTTATTTGTCGTCCAAATGCTCCGTCTTTTTTCTTGGATTTCCTTAATTATCGTTTACAGTAATTGGACAAAAATAAAAAAAAAAACAGGTGAATTGCATGTAACGAAATTGTAAACATTTTAAGATTTCAACTGAGAACTTCAGTGATACGTAGGACTTCACCCACCCAGAATTTTTATTGTAAGGGTGCACATTTTTCTAGAATTATGAGGGTGTGGAACTGCAGGTAACTTCGCCACTGCTTCCGTGTCTTAACGATGAAGCACTATGGGATTAATAATTTGGGTTACTGTTCTTATTCTACTCTCGTCTTGAATATTTTGAATAGTTTTGATTCTAGCTATATTTGTATCGAATAAAACAAAAAGAAAAAATTAAATAAACTGTACTCTTTGTTTGTGGACCCCCTTCCCCATGGGAAATCG